>NW_027467740.1:340000-342500 GCF_046742065.1 Oratosquilla oratoria
TAATAATAACAACTGTAGGCGCAAAGGAGGTAAGAAGGCCTGATGTCAACAAGAATGAAAGTGACAAGTGTATGACAATTCATGCGATTCCCCAACACATTAAATTTTCCTCTTTAAATATAATTAGTGCAAGTTATATTATTCAGCTGAGGGCTTTTCTTATTTATTTCTATCATTTTGTTTTAATAATTTTTATATATTTTCTATTAATTTTCTACTTCTTGTTTATGTTGATAAATGTATATGATTTTCTTTACTTTTCTTTCATAAATTTAATTTTTTCTACTTTATCTTTTATTTTTCTTATATTTTCATTATCTTTTCTTTGTTCCAATTTCAATTTTTTTTTACATATATATACATTTAATCATCATTATTGATGTTATAATTCTCTGTATTGGTTATACGTATTTAGTCACCTCAGTAAACGTTCTCATTAACAAAATTTTGATATATTTTTTCTTGCCATATATCTATATTAGTTATAACTATTTCTCCTGTAGTTTTTTGAATTCTGATTTTGACCATTTCTGGCACTGGGATTTTGGTGTCGATAATTGTTGTGCCCGTAGATGTGGCTTTCTTCCTCAATGTCTTGGCACGGCCTTTGTTGGTAATTGTTTTGGTGTCTGAGTTTACTTTGATTGCCCTTTTTCGGGTCGGCTCTTTGGATTGGCTGTCCGCGAAGGTTTCTGCTTTCTTGAGTGTTCCTTGCGCAAGTTTCAGCCATCTTCATTTTTGCCTTTCTTTGGAGGGTAGAGTTGCTCAGAGACTCCCTCCCGAACTCTTCTCTATGCTTACCTTTCTATATATTAATACGCTTGTAACTATCTATCGTGCGTGTCACGCGGTGACGTCACGGCAACGAAGCCTTCCAAAATTGCTGACGACTGATTGGCTGCGAGCGAAGCGAGAGTGGTGACGTCACGGCAACGAAGACGACTTATTGGCCGAGAATGGTGAGTCACGTCGCTTCAGCGCGTCCAACATACGTCACGGTGCAAAAGAATTGAAATAGTTTTATTCTGGCTAAAGACAGACGATTTTATTCACCTATTTATCACATTCTTTCGACAAATGAAATGTTAAAAAAGGCTTTTATTCAAAGCTTAACGTGTGACGCCATGTCGCGTTGCTTTCTGAGCTCCTGGCAGAACCTCACGAAAATAAGTAGATAAATAAATAAATGAATAGATAAACAGTATCCAAACGTCTATACAAGTTCAATCATAGGTTACATGAAGATAATCAAACGTCTATAAATGTTTATTGTGACATTACATAAACGATTAAAAAAATTTATCACCTTAATGATTGACCTAGCGAGAAAGAGAAACAAAGAGAGAGAGAGAGAGAGAGAGAGAGAGAGAGAGAGAGAGAGAGAGAGAGAGAGAGAGACAACGGGAGAATTTGACGACAACGTCGGGAGACTTTCACGACTCCTTTTGGAGACTTAAGACCTTCGGGAGATTTTGAAGACTCCTTCGTAATACTTCAAAGATGAATAACCGTGGAATATCCGCGAGTCCTGTGTGACATGACATAAACGATTCAAAAACTTTTATTGCCTTTATGATTGACCTAACGAGAAAGAGAAAAAGTGAGAGAGAGACAGAGAGAGACAGACAGAGAGAGAGAGAGAGAGAGAGAGAGAGAGAGAGAGAGAGAGAGAGAGAGAGAGAGAGAGAGAGAGAGACGTCGGAGAATTTGACGTCGGGTGATTTTGACGACTCCTTTCGGAGCCTAAAGACTCCTTCGGGAAATTTTGAAGACTCCTTCGTAAATTCCGTGGAATTTTGCTAGTAATAGTAATAGTAATAACAATGATAATAATAATAATAATAATAACAATAATAATAATAACAATAATGATAGTAATAATAATAACAATAATAATGAAAATGAAAATAATAATGATAATGATAATAATGATAAATAGTTATAATAATAGTAATAATGATTATTATAATAATAATGATAATAATATCAATAATAATGATAATAACAACTGTAGGTGCAACGGAGGTAAGAAGGTCTGATGTCAACAGGAATAAAAGTGACAAGTGTATGACAATTCATGCGATTCCCCAACGCATTAAATTTTCTTCTTCATATATGATTAGGGCAAATTATATTATTCAGCTGAGGGCTTTTTTTTTTATTTATTTCTATTGTTTCTTTTAATAATTTTTAAACATTTTCTATTAATTTTCTACTTCTTGTTCATGTTGATATACATATGATTTTCTTTACTTTTATTTCATATATCTAATTTTTTTCTATTATATTTATAATTTTTCTTGTATTCTTATTATCTTTTCTTTGTTCCAATTTCAATTTTTCTATATATATATATATATATATACATTTTATCACAATTATTCATGTTATAATTCTTTGTAATGGTTCTACGTATTTAGTCACCTCAGTAAATGTTCTCATAAACACAATTTGGATATATTATTCTTGCCATATATCCATATTGGTTATAACTATTCCT
>NW_027467740.1:347500-380000 GCF_046742065.1 Oratosquilla oratoria
TTATTTTTTTTTTTTTTTTTTTTTTTTTTTTTTTTTTTTGCATCCGAAAAGATATGGACCAAAAGGTCTCCTGTCGGCATGCTTTGCCTTTGTAATCCTTGTAATATTTGCTGATACAAAACTGTGCGGAATGGCGAATGATCACTTTAACCAATTAGATATTCAAGAAGATTTAGAGAAATTACAGCAATGGTCTGAAAAGTGGCTAATGAAACTTAACACGAGTAGCAAAGTAATGCACATAGGTAAAAATTAAAAGGAAGTACGATTACAAGTTATTTGGAAATTCGTTAACAAAAGTGAATGGTGAAAAAGATCTCGGCGTAATTATCAGTAACGACCTCAAATCATCGAAGCAGTGTATTTCAGCCTCTGAGAAAGCAAATAAGATTCTAGGACTGATTGCGCGATCTTTTGACTTCAAAAGTCCATCACTCATTAGCAAGCTATATATCGTTAGTTCGTCCACATTTGGAATATGCTGTTTCCGTATGGTCACCGAATCTCATTAAAGATTTTGACAGATTGGAAAAAATACAACAAAACTGATTCCAAATATCAAAAATAAATCATACGAAAATCGACTAAAACATATGAATCTGTTTTCCCTATAAAAGAGTAGACTCAGAGGTGACTTCATACAGGTCTTTAAGATTCTAAAGGGGACAACATCAAAAGTGACAAAATCTTCACATTGTATAAGAATCAGACAAGAAACAATGGTCTCAAACTGTCAGGAAATAGATTTAATTTGGAAGTAGATAGAAACAAATTTGCCAACCCGTGTAGTTAATGAATGGAATAAACTTCCTGCAGAGCTAGTGCAATGTAGTTCAGTTCGCAGCTTTAAGAATCATTTAAATAAACACCTAAGCAAGATCCTGTAATGATTATAATTTATTTTATATTATTTGTTTTTGTTTTGTTATCATTTCTCTGTTTGATTTTCATTTATTATTAGTTATATGTCAATTTATTATTATTTACTATATACCTGTTTGTTTATTATTTAACTATACCTATGCATTTATTTATCATTAGTTATATGTCAATTTATTATTATTCACTATTTGCCTGTTTGTTTATTATTTAACTATACCTATGCATTTATTTATGTATTTTAATTGTTATTTACATTATTATAGTTTATATATATATTTTTTTTCATCCGACCTAGATATGGACCAAAAGGTCTCCTGTCGGCATGCTCCACCTTTATAATCCTTTGTAATATACATATATTATATATGTATATATATAAATATATATATATATATATATATACATATATATACATATATATATATATATATGTATATATATATATATATATATATATATATATATATATATACATTATGTACCTCTTGTTTACTTACTTATCTAATTATCAATTCCTTGATTTATTATAAATTAAATTTTCATATTCTCATTAATTAATTAATTTATTATCTCAGCTATTATTATTCCTTTATTAATTCATTTATTCGGATGGAAGTCACTTCAGCAGCATACAACTACCTCTCGCTCGGATATACAACTTTTATTGAGATTTATATAAAACTTTGTTCCCAATAGTATCAACTTATAATTTTGTCCTCAGGCGAAGAGAGCATACATCATTAACGCATTATGTGTTAATACGAGTATTTTGGTTTCATGCCTAAGGGAAGTTCAGATTGTATATATTACTGTGCATATGTTTTAATGATAAAGTTTATCTAAACTCCATGGGTATGTCATCGTCATCAAAGGGTCAAGTCAACCAACAAACCTATGTCAGTCCACGAGCAGTCTCATTCATTTTCCAAAGTGAGGTCAACACCCTGAGTTGAGGATTAGCTCTGCAATATAATACTGCATATACAGATTCACGTTTTAGTGATATTGTGTACATGCTTATAATTGGAGGGATTACGTTATCACAAATGAATGTTAGAAATCTTAGTTTACTGTCTAGAATATCTAGGGGCACACGTGTAAAACCAAACAAACTTCTATGGTTATAGTAATTTCATTTTATGATATACTATTATATCAAAGGTAATTCATGATTACTAGCAAATGTTAGTTTACTGTCTAGAATTTATCGTACTGTCCATGTAAAATTAGACCAAATCTTTATTCATGTAGGAGTGAAATATTTATAATCATTGTAATCAAATATGCATTCAACTGCAGAACTGATATGAAAATGTGTATAATGTATTATGACATCTTAATATTCATTCATATACTAAAATTGGCTTGTTTGTCACATAGAAGGATAATTCTAATTTTCATCAAAGCATATATCAAATATATGTTACTTTAACATACATTTGATTTAGTATCATAAATCATAGAAGTGACCCTGAAGCTATGTATTAACTTTGTATACTACTTAAGCTTTCAACAAAGGATGTCACCTTTGACCTGATTTTTCCAATTGATTTTTTCCAGCATGTGTAACGGCATCCAAATGACTTATTACCAATATGAGCATTCAATCTGTTATCTCAAATTATCATGTAATGAAGAATATATATACGTAAGACATTTCTAGAACATTTTGAACAAAAGTTTACTTATGGTGAACTACGAAAAAGCTTACTGGAGTATCATGATGTAAATAGATCTGTATAAAGTAAATGGCCATATCGTTTATGTTAGGGCAAAATGACTGGAACTGTCTATATTGACCATCTTTATACACAATTCGTACATACAATTACACATGACTTGCAATACATCTTATCTCAATGATCCCATGATCACGACATGTATTGCACCAAACCAGTCTCAAAATTCCTCTAAAGGTCTAGACAGATAAGAAAGATAAGTGAAAGAGGTGTGGAAAGCAAAGGTGGAACGAGTGAACATGAGGGAGGCGGCCAATGATGAGATGGATGGATGGGAAAATGGGGGCATTGGGAAAGAGGGGAATGTCTGTTGAGGAAGAAAGGAAGATGACAGAAGATAGGGGTGAGTGGAAAATAGTTGAGTATGGATGATGCTGTAATGTATGGAAGGGAGTGGGTGGGGGATGGGGGGTGAGGGAGTGTTTGTAAATATTTTGACGCAGTCCGATGGTATTTCTCCCCGACTTCTCTTTTTCTGCATAAGGGGACGGAGAGGGGGTTTAGCCGATTTAATAAGGCGGCCTTCTGTGGATGTACTGTGTCTTGCTACATTCTCTCTGACACAGGGCAGTGGGCGAGATGCAAGGATGACCCGTCATCCAGGAGTCAAGAAAATAGAGAGGGAGGGGTGGTGGATGGGAGTGGAGTATGGGTGGGAGTGAATTTATGCCTTTGATTTTGGCTACCTCCCTTGAAAGGGGAAAAAACCGTCAGTATATGTATGATGATAATGATAATAATAACAGTAATAAGAACAGCAACGACAATAATAATAATAATAATAATAATAATAATAATGATAATTATAATAATAGTAATAATAACAATGGTAATAATAACGAGTAAAAAAAAGTAAAAATTATAATAATGATAATAATAATAGTAATAATAATAAAAATGATAATAATAATAATAATGTTATTAATATTAATAATAATAATAATAATAATAATAATAAAAAGAAAATCATAATATCAATAATAATAATAGTAGCAATAATTATTATAATGAATATGATAATGTTAATAATAATAATAATCTATATACTTATAAAATTCTGATAATCTTGTTTGTCATCATGCTTGCTTGCTTGAAACCGTCACCCAGCCAATCAGAGGAAGAGATCTTGCGTCACAACTGAAGACCAGCCAATAAGAAGAGATATGACGTCACAACTGAGGACCACCCAATCAGAGGAGGAGATCAGAAGAGATATGACGTCACGACTGAGGACTAGCTAATCAGAACAGACATGACATCATGACATCAGCTCTGTGGGTCCTAAGGAACCCCAGCTCTGAGCGCGTGACGTCACGACTGCTAATTATCCAATTTGCCAATTTTTTAATTTCCAATTTTCCGATTACATATTTTCTGACCATTATTTAAAATTTTCATATTCATTATCTAAAAGTATAGCCAACTCCTGAATTAGCATCTATGAGGCATAATGAGTACATTAGAATCTTACGTAGTGTTCCAAGCAACGACATGACGTCACAATTTTCCGATTACATATTTTCTGACCATTAATATCTAAAATTTTCATATTCAGTATTTAAAAGTATAGTCAACTCCTGAATTAGCATCTATGAGGCATTATGAGTTTATTCAAATATTACGAACCGTATGAATCATATGATGCGTAGTTTTCAAGGCAACGACGACATGACTTGACAATCTTCTGCATTTCACTTCTTATAACTAATCAAGTCACTGCCTTCGTCTAGAGCTCTAAATTATACTCAATTTGATATAGAAACTTATTTTCCGTGATTTATACTATACGGTGACAGTGACATAGTATATCTATCATAAAGTTTATATTTAAAAACGTTGCTACTCGCTCAAGTCCCATGGGACTCCCTGAATGATAATGATAATGATAATGACTGGGAGTGGGATTGGGAGTGGGATGACGGGACGTGACATAACATAAGCATAATTAAGGAGGATCTCCTTATTTAATTTCTCGAGAACGCCTTTATCCAGTTTACTTTCCTTCGAGAGAGCACGAGGACCACACATAACTCGTAAGTGTTAAGCGAATAGTAACCTGCTCTAAAAAGAGGAGCCATTTAAGATTCTATTTGACCCAACGGGTCACGGGTGGTCTAGTAATAAAAATAGAAATAATAATAACAATGATAATAAATAATAATTTCAATAATAATGATAATAATAACTGTAGGTGCAACGGAGGTAAGTGGGACTGATGTCAACAAGAATGAAAGTGACAAGTGTATGACAATTCATGAGATTCCCCAACGCAATAAATTTTCTTCTTCATATATGATAACGGCAAATTATATTATTCAGCTGAGGGCTATAATTTCTATATATTTTCTATTAATTTTCTACTTGTTTATGATGATATACATATGATTTTCTTTACTTTTCTTTCATATATTTAATTTTTCTACTTTATTTCTTATTTTTCTTTTATTTGTATTATTTTTCTTTATTCCAATTTCAATTTTTCTATATATATATACATTTTATCATCATTATTGATGTTATAATTCTTTGTATTGGTTCTACCTATTTAGTCACCTCAGTAAATGTTCTAATAAACAAAATTTGGATATATTTTTCCTGCCATATATCCATATTGGTTATAACTATTTCTCCTGTAGTTTATTGAATTCTGATTTTGACCATTTCTGGCACTTGGATTTTGGTGTCGATAATTGTAGTGCCGGTAGATGTGGCTTTCTTCCTCAATGCCTGGGACGTAGCAGAATGTATTGTCGTAGTAATTTGTTTTTCGTCCAATATTATTTCTGGTCGCAGGTGGCCTAGCGAACTCAGTTGGTCTTGTGTTTGGTACCTGCCTTTGCCTGGTATTGTAGGTTCTGTGGTACCCATTGCAACTGTTGTCTTGGCACGGCCTTTGTTGGTAATTATTTTGGTGTCTGTGTTTACGTTGATTGCCCCTTTTCTGGTCGGCTTTTTCGATTGGCTGTCCGCGAAGGTTTCTGCTTTCTTGAGTGTTCCTTGCGCAGGATTCAGCCATCTTCCTTTTCGCCTTTCTTTGGAGGGCAGAGTTGCTCAGAGACTCATTCCCGAACTCTTCTTGCTTAACTTGTGCTAAGTACGCTTTGTATTTTCGAGTTCTTCTTTCTCTATGGGTGGGAATTTTGGTTTCTGACTCTTGTTGACAAGTTTCCTCTTCTGTTTGACTTGCGATCGAAACCTTGTCATTTTGAGGTGAAGAAAGCGTAGACACTTTTTTTTCTTGTATTGATGGGTCTTTCTCTCGACCCTCACAAGCTTCAGAATGCTGTTTAACGCATTCCTCGGAAGCATCGGCGTTATATTCAGCGTCCATTGTCTCTCCTTGTTTATTATCAGTGTTCTTAACCAATATAGGTGAACTACAGACAGACTCTTCTTTGCACTCATCAGGAAGAATAACATCTACCGGTTTTAAAAGCTCCTGGATATTATCTTGAATGCCTTCTACGACTATCTCCTCTTTGTCAGTATTTGAAACCTTTTCGTTTTCTTGCAGAATCTTCTCTTCCTCGAGATGTTTCTGCGTCTCTTCAGGTTTCTAGTTGGGTTTATAATCTCCCTTATTCTTCTGTGGGCTGTCGATGGTACGAGACTCTTCAAAATCTGAAAATTCCAACTGCTCTTCGCAGGTTTCTTTTGAGGATTTAATTCCACAGCAGTTAAATTTTTTGAAAGCCTCACGACACCACTTGGAGACTGTCTGGAGGGCTTTGCCAAAGCCCCGGACGATGATGATGGAGCAGCCGGTCATTTCTAATTCGCTTGAAGATCCTGTGGACGATCTTCTTTTGTCTTTTCATTTGGTTGTCCTCGTCAATCTGATGAACAGGTGAAATGAGTTTACGACATATGATTTCATGGAAGCTTTGCATACTTTTAAGTTAATGTACAACTCACTGTGGTGATTCTATTTCATTCAAGAATCATCAATTTCTGGAAAATGGAGAGCATATTGGTTTTGACGGATCACATTATCCCAATCACAAAGAATTAGGTTAGTTGTAATAAAGGACATGCCTAATTATGTTAGTGTACACATACTATAACATACATACAAATGATGTTTATATCACTTATACACACATGTAGATCTTGTATCAAACCAGGCACAAGTTCTACAGCTATTGCGGATTTGCCTGATTCGAGTCAAAATATTTACTTCTGAATTCATAAGGTCCACGGTATTGAGGAAAAGTCCTCTTCGAAATTCATAAACTTTTTTTTTTTTTTTTAATACACGAGAGGACGATGTTAAGCAGCCAAGGGGGGAAGAGGACCCCCTCTTGAAGGAGGCCTCTTAGGGCCGAGACCCACTGACATATTCGTTTTGAAAATGTGAAAGGAATTTCCAATACCGGAGGGTACTTGTATTTTTTGTCCTGCATATCGTTTCTCATTTTATTAATTGCCATGGCATTCTTAGATTTAAAAACTGTATTATTAGTATTCTCATTTATATTATATTATTATTATCAATGTTAACATCCTATAGCTATTGTAAGTTATCATATAATAATAATGATAATAAAGATATTAATACTATTAATAATAACAATAATAATAATAATAATAATAATAATAATAATAATAATGATAATAGTAATAACAATAACAATGTTAATATCAAAATAGTAATAAAAATAAAAAGAATAATAAGAATAATGATTATAACAACATTAACAATAACAATAAATACAACAACAACATAATAATAGGAATAACAATAATAAGAATAATTATTATAATAATAATAACGTTATTGATAATGATGATGATGGTAATAGTAATAATAATAATAATAATAATAATAATAATAATAATAATGGTAATAATAATAATAATAATAATTATAACAATAATAATAATACTAATAACAATAATAATAATAACAATAATAATAATAACAATAATAATAATATCAATAATAATAACAATAATACATATACATACATGCATATATATACCAAAGTCTTTTTCCCTTTACAAAGAAGGTAGGCAAAAAACATAGCCATAAATCCACTCCCATTCATTCCGCACTCCCATCAATCCCCTTCCCTTACTCTTATTTTAGCTCCCTCTGGATGATGGGTCATCCCTGCATCTCGCCCACTGCCCTGGGCCAGAAGCAATGTCGCAATAAACAGCACATCCACGGCAAGGCCGCTTCATTCAACCATCGAACCTCACCCCTATCACCCATTCAACCCGATCTTTTGTCTTCTCCCGTCCTTCCTCAACAGACATTACCCTCATTCCCAATTCCGTTTTACCCCATCCATCCATCTAATCCTTGGTCGCCCCTCATATTAAATCCTTCTACCTCTGCCTGTCACACCTTTTTTACTAATCTTTCTTCGCTCACTCTTTCCATGTGTCCAAACCATCCCTTAACTTTTTCATTAACCCTATCTCCCAACTCTCTTTCCACACCCGTTTTCCTCCTCACCTCTTCGTTTCTGACTCTATTCAGCCTAGTAACCCCTATCATACTTGTCAGAGTAACAATGACACGTAATGATAATAGTAATAATAATAATATAATAATAATAATGATACAATAATAATAATAATAATATTAATAATTGATAACAATGATGATGATTATAATATTATTGATATTCATAATAATAATAATAATAATAATGATAATAATATTAATGATAGCTAATAGAAATGATAATAATAGTAATAATGATAATGATAATACTAAAAAACAAAACAATAATAATGACAACAATGATAATAACAACAACAAAAATAATAATAGTAAAAATAATAATAATAATAATAATAATAATAATAGTAATAATAATAACAATAATAATAATAGTAATAATAATAATAACAATATAATAATGACAGTAATAACAAAAATAATAACAATGATAACAGTAATAATAACATTAATAACTATAATGATAACATATAACATGGAGCATAAGAAAGAAAGATATAGTTTAAATGTGTTTCAGATGAAATGCCTAAGAAATATGGTAGGGGTGAGAAAAGAGGAGGTGAGGACGAGAGGTGTGGTGCAAAGGAGTTGGGAGATAGGCTTGATTAGTATTGGAATCGTCTGGACACATGGAAAGAATGAGTGAAGAAAGATATGTAAAAGAGGTGTGGAAAGCAAAGGTGGAAGGAGTGAACGTGCGGGAGGCGACCAATGATGAGATGGATGGATGGGATAAAGGGGGTATTGGGAAAGAGTGGAATGTCTACTGAGGAAGGAAGGAAGATGACAGAAGATAGGGGTAAGTGGAATTTAGTTGTGTATGGATGATGCTGTAATGCATGGAAGGGAGTGGGTGGGGGATGGGGGGGTGAGGGAGTATGTGTAAATATTTTGACGCAGTCCGAATTTATTTCTCCCCGACTTCTCTTTTTCTGCATATGGGGACGGAGACGAGGTTTAGCCGATCAAATGAAGCAGCCTTGCTGTGGATGTACTGTGTCTTGCTACATCCTTTCTGACCCAGGGCAGTGGTCGAGATGCAGGGATGACCCGTCATCCAGGAGTCAAGAAAAAAGGGAGGGAGGGGTGGTGGATGGGAGTGGAGTATGTGGGAGTGATATGGGTGGGAGTGAATTTATGCCTTTGATTTTGGCTACCTCCCTTGTAAGGGGAAAAAGCCGTTAGTATATGTATGTATGATGATAATGATAATTATAACAGTAATAAGAAGAGCAACGACTATAATATTAATAATAATAATAATAATAATAATAATAATAATAATAATGATAATAATAGTAATAATAACAATGGTAATAATAACAAGAGTACTAAAAAGTATTAATGATAATAATGATAATAATAATGATAATAATGATAATGATAATAATTACAAAATAATAATAATAGTAATAATGAAAATAATAATAATAATGTTATTAATATTATTAGTGGTAATAATAATAATAATAATAATAATAATAATAATAAAGATTATCATAATATTGATAATAATAATAGTAGTAGAAATAATTATTATAATGAATATGATAATGTTAATAATAATCTAATAATCTTGTTTGTCATCATGCTTGCTTGCTTGAAACCGTCACCCAGCCAATCAGAAGAAGAGATCTTACATCACGACTGAAGACCTACCAATGAAAAGAGATATGACGTCACAACTGAGGACCAGCAAATCAGAAGAAGAGATCAGTAGAGACATGACGTCACGCCTGAGGACTACCCAATCAGAACAGACATGACATCACGAAATCAGCTCTGTGGTTCCTAAGGATCCCCAGCTCTGAGCGCGTGACGTCACGACTGCTAATTTGCCAATTTGCCAATTTCTTAATTTCCAATTTTCCGATTACATATTTTCTGACCATTGATATTCAAAATTTTCATATTCATTATCTAAAAGTATAGCCAACTCCTGAATTAGCATCTATGAGGCATAATGAGTACATTAGAATCTTACGTAGTGTTCCAAGCAACGACATGACGTCACAATTTTCCGATTACATATTTTCTGACCATTAATATCTAAAATTTTCATATTCAGTATTTAAAAGTATAGTCAACTCCTGAATTAGCATCTATGAGGCATTATGAGTTTATTCAAATATTACGAACCGTATGAATCATATGATGCGTAGTTTTCAAGGCAACGACGACATGACTTGACAATCTTCTGCATTTCACTTCTTATAACTAATCAAGTCACTGCCTTCGTCTAGAGCTCTAAATCATACTCAATTTGATATAGAAACTTATTTTCCGTTATTTATACTATACGGTGACAGTGACATAGTATATCTATCATAAAGTTTATATTTAAAAACGTTGCTACTCGCTCAAGTCCCATGGGACTCCCTGAATGATAATGATAATGAGTGGGAGTGGGATTGGGAGTGGGATGACGGGACGTGACATAACATAAGCATAATTAAGGAGGCTCTCCTTATTTAATTTCTTGAGAACGCCTTTATCCAGTTTACTTTCCTTCGAGAGAGCACGAGGACCGCACACAACTATTAAGTCTTAAGCTAATAGTAACCTGCTTTAAAAACAGGAGCCATTTAAGATTTTATTTGACACAACGGGTCACGCGTGGTCTAGTAATAACAATAGAAATAATTATAACGATAATAGTAAATAGTAAATTCAATAATAATGATAATAATAACTGTAGGTGCAACGGAGGTAAGAAGGCCTGATGTCAACAAGAATGAAAGTGACAAGTGTATGACAATTCATGCCATTCCCCAACGCATTAAATTTTCTTCTTCATATATGATAAAGACAAATTATATTATTCAGCTGAGGGATTTTTTTTTATCTATTTCTATTGTTGTTGTTTTTTTATAATTTTTATATATCATCTATTAATTTCTACTTGTTTATGTTGATATGATTTTCTTTACTTTCCTTTCATATATTTAATTTTTTTCTACTTTATTTTATATTTTCTTATATTTCTATTATCTTTTCTTTGTTCCAATTTCAATTTTTTTACATATATACATTTTATCATAATTATTGATGTTATAATTCTTTGTAATGGTTCTACCTATTTAGTCACCTCAGTAAATGTTCTCATAAACAAAATTTCGATATATTTGTCTTGCCATATATCCATATTGGTTATAACTATTCCTCCTGTAGTTTATTGAATTCTGATTTTGACCATTTCTGGCACTGGGAGTTTGGTGTCCATAATTGTAGTGCCGGTAGATGTGGCTTTCTTCCTCAATGCCTGGGACGTAGCAGAATGTATTGTCGTATTAATTTGTTTTTCGTCCAATATCACTTCTGGTCGCAGGTGGCCTATTGTACTCAGGTGGTCTCGTGTTTGGTACCTGCCTTTCTCTGGTATTGTAGGTTCTGTGGTACTCATTGCACCTGCTGTTATGGTAGGGCCTTTGTTGGTAATTATACTGGTGTCTGAGTTTACGTTGATTGCCCTTTTTCTGGTCGGCTTTTTGGATTGGCTGTCCGCGAAGGTTTCTGCTTTCTTGAGTGTTCCTTGCGCAGGATTCAGCCATCTTCCTTTTCGCCTTTCTTTGGAGGGCAGAGTTGCTTAAAGGCTCACTCCCGAACTCTTCTTGCATAACTTGTGATAAGTACGCTTTGTATTTTCGAGTTCTTCTTTCTCTGTGGGTGATAATTTTGGTTTCCGCTTCTGGTTGACTTTCGATTGAAACCTTGTCATTTTGAGGTGAAGAAAGCGTGGACACATTTTTTTCTTCTATTGGTGGGACTTTCTCTCGACCCTCAGAAGCTTCAGAATGTTGTTAAACATGTTCTTCGGAAACACTGGAGTTATTTTCAACGTCCATTGTCTCTTCCTGTTTGAAGAGTGAAGAAACCGTAGACACATTTTTATCTTCTATTGATGGGTCTTTCTCATGACCCTCAAAAGCTTCAGAATGTTCTTTAACATATTCTACGGATACACAGGAGTTATATTCAACGTCCACTGTCTCTTCTTCTTTGTTATCATCGATCTTAACCAATAAAGGTAAACTACAGACAGACTTTTCTTTGCACTCATCAGAAAGAGTAACATCTACCGGTGTTAAAAGCTCCTGGGTATTGTCTTGAAAGCCTTCTACAAGTATCTCCTCTTTGTCAGTATTTGACACCTTTTCGTCTTCTTGAAGAATCTTCTCTTCTTCGAGATGTATCTGCTTCTCTTTGGGTTTCTGGTTGGGTTTCTAATCTCCCTTATTCTCATATGGGCTGTCGATGGAACAAAACCTTTCAAAATGTAGGAGTTCCAACTGCTTTTTGCCAGCTTCTGTTGAGGCTTTAATTCCACAGCAGTTTAGGTTTTGGAAAGCCTCACGAGACCATTTGGAAACTTTCTAGAGGGCTTTGCGAAACCCCCGGATGATGATGTTTGAGCAGCCGGTCATTTCTAATGCGCTTGAAGATCCAGTGGACGACCTTCTTTTGTCTTATCAATTGGCTGTCGTCGCCAATCTGATGAACAGGTCAAATCAGTTTGCGACATATGATTTCATGGAAGCTTTGCATACTTTTAAGTTAATGTACAACTCACTGTGGTGATTCTATTTCATTCAAGATCACCAATTACTGAAAGAGGGAGAGCATATTGGTTTTGACGGATCACATTATCCCAATGCCAACGAATTAGGTTAGTTGTAAAAAAGGACATGCCTACTTATGTTAGTGTACACATATTATAACACAGATAAAAATGATGTTCATATCACTTACGCACACATGTAGATCTTGTATCAAACCAGGCACAAATTCTACAGCTATTGCGGATTCGCCTGATTCAAGCCAAAACATTTTCTTCTGACTTCATAAGGTACATGGTATTGAAGAAAAGTCCTTTTCGAAATCCATAAATACATACATACATATATATATATATATATATATATATATATATATATATATATATATATATATATATATATATATTTTTTTTTATGTAAATATATATAATTTTTTTTTTTTTTTTTTTTTTTTTTATTTTTTACAGGAGAGGACGATTTACAAGGGGGAAGAGGACGCCCTCTTGAAGGAGGCCTCTTAGGGCCGAGACCCACTGACACATGCGTTTTGAAAGTGTGAAAGGAATTTCCAATACCTGAGGGTACTTGTATATTTTGTCCTGCATATCGTTTGTCATTTTATTAATTGCCATGGCATTCTTAGATGTAAAGGCTGTATTATTAGTATTTTCATTTCTATTATATTATTATTATCAATGTTAACATCCTATAGCTATTGTATGTTATCATATAATAATAATGATAATAAAGATATTAATACTATTAATAACAACAATAATAATAATGATAATAATAATAATAATAACAATAACAATGATAATAATAATAACAATAATAATGTTAATATCAAAATAATAATAATAATAGTAACTAAAAGAATAATAAGAATAATGATAATACCAATATTAACAATAACAATAACACAGGGGAACACTTTTTCAGTAACTTTGAGTTGCATTAGATATTTTAACGGATTTTGAAAGGGTTTTAGGCGCTGATTTCAAATCTGAAATTAGTTTTTCTCTACAAGCTCTAGTTTGTATGCAATTTGAGGTTAATAAGATTGTACATATGTGAACTTGCGTAAACCATGTATAAGCATTTTAACGTCCATATATATAGATAGCTTCTAATATTTTGATCATTCTTCTTTTGTTTCAGTTCAAACATGGCTTCCAGAATGAGACATCATTGCAGAAACAAGCCTGATGCCTTCTGCTACATATGTGGATGCTACACACTCAATCGTCAGAGACGTAACATATCCTCGTTCGTCAAGCGTGCCTACAAGGCATATTTTGAAGTTCATCTTGGTGATCAAGACAAGCAATGGGCTCCTCATGTTGTGTGCCACAATTGTGAGGAAATGCTTCGAGACTGGACCAAAGGAAAACGCAAAGGTCTGCCTTTTGGAGTTCCAATGATTTGGCGCGAACCCACCAACCATGTAACTGACTGTTATTTCTGCATGGTAAACACAACGGGTGTTGGGAAGAAAAACCGACATAAGATTACGTATCCGAACATTCCCTCAGCTATTCGGCCTGTTCCGCACTCTGAAGAAGTACCTGTTCCAGTTTTCAAAGGCTTGCCTTCATTGGACGATAAAGACATTGGACATGATACAAGCCAGCAAGACAGTTGTGACAGTGAATTGTCAGAAAAGTGTTCACAATCGGAGGACTGTTCTTCAGACACTGAACCTTTCCCCGTCCCTAAGCCTCTTCCCCAGGCTGAACTGAATGATTTAGTGCGGGATCTAGGTCTTTCAAAGAAAGCAGCAGAGCTTTTGGCATCAAGATTACAAGGCAGAAATCTTGTTGATCACTCTGTTAAAGTATCATATTTCAGAAAGCGTGACCAGCTTTTTGTGACCTTCTTTTCAAAAGACAGACAGTTTGTTTACTGCCATGACATCCCAGGGCTTCTCAAAGAACTGGGTGTACCTTACTATAGTCCTGCTGAATGGAGACTCTTTTTAGACAGTTCAAAATGCAGTCTAAAGTGTGTTCTTTTACATAATGGCAATGTTTATGGAGCAGTACCTGTCGGTCACTCAGTGCATTTGCGGGAAGACTATGATGATATGAGAATGGTCATGGACTTATTAAAGTATCATAAGCACAATTGGATAATTTGTGTAGACTTAAAGATGGTCAACTTTCTTCTTGGACAACAGAAAGGTTTCACCAAGTTTCCATGTTTCCTCTGTATGTGGGACAGCCGAGCACGAGACTGACATTGGGTCCAGAAGGACTGGCCTATTCGTGACACCCTTGAAGCAGGCATGCCAAATATCATACAAGACCCAATTGTAAACAGAGATAAGATCATCTTTCCTCCTCTTCACATCAAATTAGGTTTGATGAAACAATTTGTCAAGGCACTGGAAACCGAAGGTGAATGTTTCCAACACATCATCACAGCTTTACCAGGGTTATCATTTGAGAAGATCAAAGCAGGCGTGTTTGATGGCCCACAGATTCGAACCCTAATTCGTGATGATCAGTTTGTTGCTAAGATGACCGCTTTAGAAAGGGCAGCATGGTTATCCTTTGTGGCAGTCGTTCAGAACTTCCTTGGAAACAATAAGGCGGAGAACTACAGTGAACTTGTGAACAGAATGCTCCTCGCTTTTCGTGATCTCGGGTGCAACATGAGCATCAAGCTTCATTTTTTGAACAGCCACCTTGATCAGTTCCCTGACAACCTGGGGGCTGTGAGTGACGAACAAGGAGAACGATTCCACCAAGACCTAAAGATCATGGAAGAACGCTACCAAGGGCGCTGGGACAAAAGTATGATGGCTGACTACTGCTGGAGCATTAAACGAAATTGCCCAGATGAAATGTACAAACGCAAAAGTTACAAACGCAAATTCCTGCCTGAAAAAAATACACAAAGAAATTGATAAGCTTCCATCAGCTGTGGTGATGTTCTGAAGGATGCTAATCTAACTTTGGGATAGATGTTCTGTTAATGTTCTGTTTCTTTTGCCTTAATAAATGGACAGAAATGGCTTTCATACTGTTTTAAGATTCAAGTGAACAAAAGAATTGTAGCTGATATTGCAATTTCCTATAATAACGAAAATTTACAAGATAAATAAAAATGTCAAATTGCATAAAATCTGTAGCTTGCAGACAAAACCCGACTTCAGATTTGATATCAGCACACTCAAGTTGACTATAGAAAAGTCTTTTTTTAAATGCAACAAAATGAGTGTTCCCCAGTGTAATAATAAATACAACAACCACAACATAATAATAAGAATAACAATAATAAGAATAATTATTATAATAATAATAACGTTATTGATAATGATGATGATGGTAATAGTAATAATAATAATAATAATAATAATAATAATAATAATAATAATAATAATGGTAATAATAATAATAATAATAATAATGATTATAACAATAATAATAATAACAATAATAATAATAATAACAATAATAATAATATTGATAATGATAATAATAATAACAGCAATAATAATACATACTCATACATACATGCATATATATACCAAAGTCTTTTTCCTCTTTACAAAGAAGGTAGGCAAAAAACAAAGCCATAAATCCACTCCCATTCATTCCGCACTCCCATCAATCCCCTTCCCTCACTCTTATCTTGGTTCCCTCTGGATGATGGGTCATCCCTGCATCTCGCCCACTGCCCTGGGCCAGAAGCAATGTCGCAATAAACAGCACATCCACGGCAAGGCCGCTTCATTCAACCATCGAACCTCACCCCTATCACCCATTCAACCCGATCTTTTGTCTTCTCCCGTCCTTCCTCAACAGACATTACCCTCATTCCCAATTCCGTTTTACCCCATCCATCCATCTAATCCTTGGTCGCCCCTCATATTAAATCCTTCTACCTCTGCCTGTCACACCTTTTTTTACTAATCTTTCTTCGCTCACTCTTTCCATGTGTCCAAACCATCCCTTAATTTTTTCATTAACCCTATATTCCCAACTCTCTTTCCACACCCGTTTTCCTCCTCACCTCTTCGTTTCTGACTCTTTTCACCCTAGTAACCCCTATCATACTTGTTAGAGTAACAATGACACGTAATGATAATAGTAATAATAATAATATAATAATAATAATGATACAATAATAATATTAATAATAATGATAATAATGATGATAATTATAATATTATTATTGATACTTATAATAACAATAATGATAATAATAATAATGATAGCTAATAGAAATGATAATAATAGTAATAATGATAATTATAATAATAACAAACAAAACAATAACAATAACAACAATAATAGCAACAACAAAAGTAATAATAGTAAAAATGATAATAATATTATTATTATATCAATAATAATAATAATAATAATAATAACAATATTAATAGTAATAATAATAACAATAATAATTATAATAGTAATAATAATAATAATAACAATAATGTAATAATGATAATAACAAAAATACTAATGATAAAAATAATAACATTGATAATTATAATGATAACATATAACATGGAACATAAGAGAGAAAGAGAGGATTAGTTTTAATGTGTTTCAGATTAAATGCCTGAGAAACATAGTAGGGGTGACAAAAGAGGAGGTGAGGAGGAGAGGTGTGGTGGAAAGGAGTTGGGAGATAGGGCTGATGAAAGAGTATTGCAATGGTCTGGACACATGGAAACAATGAGTGAAGAAAGATAAGTAAAAGAAGTGTGGAAAGCAAAGGTGGAAGGAGTGAACATGAGGGAGGCGGCCAATGATGAGATGGATGGATGGGATAAAGGGGGCATTGGGAAAGAGGGGAATGTCTGTTGAGGAAGAAAGGAAGATGACAGAAGATAGGGGTAAGTGGAAAATAGTTAGGTATGGATGATGCTGTAATGCATGGAAGGGAGTGGGTGGGGGATGGGGTGTGAGGAAGTATGTGTCAATATTTTGACGCAGTCCGAAGGTATTTCTCCCCGTCTTCTCTTTTTTTGCATAAGAGGAAGTTTAGCCGATCAAATGAAGCAGCCTTGCTGTGGATGTACTGTGTCTTGCTACATTCTTTCTGACCCAGGGCAGTGGGAGATGAAGGGATGACCCGTCATCCAGGAGTCAAGAAAAAAGTGAGGGAGGGGTGGTGGATGGGAGTGGAGCATTTGGGGATGACAGTGAATTTATGACTTTGATTTTGGTTTTGGGGTGGCAGTGAATTTTTGGGGTGGCAGTGAATTTATGCCTTTGATTTTGGTTACCTCCCTTGTAAAGGGAAAAACCCGTTAGTATATGTATGATGATAATGATAATAATAACAGTAATAAGAACAGCAACGGCTATAATATTGATAATAATAAAAATATTAATAATAATGATAATAATAATAATAATAGTAATAATAATAATGACAACAATAACAATGACAATGATAATGATGATAATAATAATGACAATAATAATGAAAAAATAATAATAATAGTAATAATGATAATAATAACAATATTAATGATAATAATAATAATAATAATAATAATAATAATAATGATAATAATAATGATAAAAATAATAATAATAATAATAATAATAATAAAAAGAAAATCATAATATTAATAGTAATAATAGTGGTAGTAATAATTATCATAATGAATATGATAATGTTAATAATAATAATAATCTATATACTTATAAATTTCTGATAATCTTGTTTGTCATCATGCTTGCTTGCTTGAAACTGTCACCCAGCCAATCAGAAGAAGAGATCTTACGTCACGACTGAAGACCAGCCAATCAGAAGAGATATGAAGTCACAACTAAGGACCAGCAAATCAGAAGAAGAGATCAGAAGAGATATGACGTCACGACTGAGGACTAGCCAATCAGTTCAGACATGACATTGTGACATCAGCTCTGTGGGTCCTAAGGAACCCCAGCTCTGAGCGCTTGACGTCACGACTGCTAATTTTCCAATTTGCCAATTTTTTGATTTCCAATTTTCCGATTACTTATTTTCTGACCATTAATATTTAAAATTTTCATATTCATTATCTAAAAGTATAGCCAACTCCTCAATTAGCATCTATGAGGCATAATGAGTACATTAGAATCTTACGTAGTGTTCCAAGCAACGACATGACGTCACAATTTTCTGCATTACATATTTTCTGACCATTAATATCTAAAATTTTCATATTCAGTATTTAAAAGTATAGTCAACTCCTGAATTAGCATCTATGAGGCATTATGAGTTTATTCAAATATTACGAACCATATGAATCATATGATGCGTAGTTTTCAAGGCAACGACGACATGACTTGACACTCTTCTGCATTTTACTTCTTATAACTAATCAAGTCACTGCCTTCGTGTAGAGCTCTAAATCATACTCAATTTGATATAGAAACTTATTTTCCGTGATTTATACTATACGGTGACGGTGACATAGTATATCTATCATAAAGTTTGTATTTAAAAACGTTGCTACTCGCTCAAGTCCCATGGGACTCCCTGAATGATAATGATAATGAGTGGGAGTGGGAGTGGGATTGGGAGTGGGATGACGGGACGTGACGTAACATAAGCATAATTAAGAAGGCACTCCTTATTCAATTTCTTGAGAACACCTGTATCCAGTTTACTTTCCTTCGAGAGAGCACGTGGACCGCACACAACTAGTAAGTCTTAAGCTAATAGTAACCTGCTTTAATAAGAGGAGCCATTTAAGATTCTATTTGACCCAACGGGTCACGGGTGGTCTAGTAATAAAAATAGAAATAATAATAACAATAATAATAAATAATAATTTCAATAATAATGATAATAATAACTGTAGGTGCAACGGAGGTAGGAGGGCCTGATGTCAACAAGAATGAAAGTGACAAGTGTATGACAATTCATGCCATTCCCCAACGCAATAAATTTTCTTCTTCATATATGATAAAAACAAATTATATTATTCAGCTGAGGGATTTTCTTATTTATTTCTATTATTTTTTCTATAATTTCTATATATTTTCTATTAATTTTCTACTTGTTTATGTTGATATACATATGATTTTCTTTACTTTTCTTTCATATATTTAATTTTTTTCTACTTTATTTCTTATTTTTCTTATATTCTTATTATCTTTTCTTTGTTCCCATTTCAATTTTTCTATATATATACATTTAATCATCATTATTGATGTTATAATTCTTTGTATTGGTTCTACCTATTTAGTCACCTCAGTAAATGTTCTCATAAACAAAATTTGGATATATTTTTCTTGCCATATATCCATATTGGTTATAACTATTTCTCCTGTAGTTTATTGAATTCTGATTTTGACCATTTCTGGCACTTGGATTTTGGTGTCGATAATTGTAGTGCCGGTAGATGTGGCTTTCTTCCTCAATGCCTCGGACGTAGCAGAAAGTATTGTCGTAGTAATTTGTTTTTCGTCCAATATCATTTCTGGTCCCAAGTGCCCTATTGTACTCACTTGGTCTCGTGTTTGGTACCTGCCTTTGCCAAGTATTGTAGGTTCTGTGGTACTCATTGCAACTGTTGTCTTGGCACGGCCTTTGTTGGTAATTATACTGGTGTCTGTGTTTACGTTGATTGCCCTTTTTCTGGTTGTCTTTTTGGATTGGCTGTCCGCGAAGGTTTCTGCTTTCTTGAGTGTTCCTTCCCTAGGATTCAGCCATCTTCCTTTTCGCCTTTCTTTGGAGGGCAGAGTTGCTCAGAGACTCATTCCCGAACTCTTCTTGCTTAACTTGTGCTAAGTACGCTTTGTATTTTCGAGTTCTTCTTTCTTTGTGGGTGAGATTTTTGGTTTCTGACTCTTGTGGACAACTTTCCTCTTCTGTTTGACTTGCGATCGAAACCTTGTCATTTTGAGGTGAAGAAAGCGTAGACACTTTTTTTTCTTCTATTGGTGGGTCTTCCTCTCGACCCTCAGAAGCTTCAGAATGTTGTTTAACGCATTCCTCGGAAACATCGGCGTTATATACAGCGTCTACTGTCTCTTCTTGTTTGTTATCATCGTTCTTAACCAATAAAGGTAAACTACATACAGACTCTTTTTTGTATTCATCAGGATGAATAACATCTACGGGTATTAAAAGTTCCTGGGTATTTTCTTGAACGCCTTGTTCGAGTACCTCCTCTTTATCAGTATTAGAAACCTTTTCCTCTTCTTGCAGAATCTTCTCTTCCTCGAGATGTTTCTGCTTCTCTTTAGGTTTCTGGTTGGATTCATAATCTCCCTTATTCTCCTGTGGGCTGTCGATGGAACAAAACCTTTCAAAATGTAAGAGTTCCAACTGCTTTTCGCCAGCTTCTGTTGAGGCTTTAATTCCGCAGCAGTTCAGTTTTTGGAAAGCCTCATGACACCACTTGGAGACTGTCTGGAGGGCTTTCCCAAAGCCCCGGACGATGATGTTGGAGCAGCCGGTCATTTCTAATGCGCTTGAAGATCCTGTGGACGATCTTCTTTTGCCTTTTCATTTGGCTGTCGTCGTCAATCTGACGAACAGGTGAAATCAGTTTACGACATATGATTTCATGGAAGCTTTGCATACTTTTAGGTTAATGTACAACTTACTGTGGTGATTCTATTTCATTCAAGATCATCAATTTCTGGAAAATGGAGAGCATATTGTTTTTGACGGATCACATTATCCCAATCCTAAAGAATTAGGTTAATTCTAATAAAGGAAATGCCTACTTATGTTAGTGTACACATACTATAACATACATACAAATGATGTTTATATCACTTATACACACACATGTAGACCTTGTATCAAACCAGGCACAAATTCTACAGCTATTGCGGATTCGCTTGATTCGAGTCAAAATATTTACTTCTGACTTCATAAGGTCCACGGTATTGAGGAAAAGTCCACTTCGAAATTCATCAACTTTTTTTTTTTTTTTTTCTAAATACACGAGAGGACGATGTTACGCAGCCAAGGGGGAAGAGGACCCCCTCCTGAAGCGGGCCTCCAGGGACCGAGACCCACTGACATACCCATTTTGAAGAAGTGAAAGTTATTTCCAATACCGGAAGGTACTTGTATTTTTTGTCCTGGATATCGTTTGTGATTTTATTAATTGCCATGGCATTCTTAGATATATAGGCTGTATTATTATTATTATCATTAATATTATATTATTACTATCAATGTTAACATCCTATAGCTGTTGTAAGTTATCATATAGTGATATTGATAAAATAATAATAATAATAATAATAGTAATAATAATGATAATAATGTTAATATCAAACTAATAACGATAATAATAATAAAAATGGTAATAATAATATTAAATACAACAACCACAACATCAACAATAATAATAATAATAATAATAATAACAACAAGAACGTTAATGATGATGATGATCACAATAATAATGATAATAATATCAATATAATAATAATATCAACAATAGTAATATTAATAAATACAACAACCACAACAACAACAACAGAAATGATAATACTAAATAATAATAATAATAATAACAATGATAATAGTAATAATGATACCATAATAATAATATTAATGATAATAATAATAATAATAATAATAAAAATAACAATAATAATAATGAGGATAATAATAATAGGAGTATCAATAATGATAATTATCATTATTATTACTATTATTATGTAGATGATAAGTAGGATGACGTTTTGGAAGTGACAGGAATCACAAAATATATATATTGGTAATGTACTTGGTAATGAAGGTACTTTTTGTATCAATTCCATTTATCATATTATACATACACACACACACATACAAACACACACACACACACACACACACACACACACACACACACACACACACATATATATATATATATATATATATATATATATATATATATATATACTGTGTATACATAATCATTCTCTCCCTCCTCCTCCCAACCACTCCCTCCATCCTCCCCTCCAACCGACCTCGCAACCCCCACCCCAACCCCCCAACCCCCATACCGACGCTGTTAAGACAGGTCACACCCCACTACCCACTCCCCCTCCACCACCCATGTAGGTTAGGCTCTGATATTTATAACTAAAAGGCCCACGCTATCTTTTGTCATTTCTTTACTTCTTTCTTTATTTATTTATTTATTGTAAGGTATTGTTCAGCAACACTCTATGTATCTGTATTGGTTTACGATTTGATGTATTGATGTCTAATTTTTGATTAGTGAATTTCTGCTATTATCTATAACCATGTTCTTTGTTTCTGTTTGTCGATAATTTACATGTTACAGATTTTCTTGAGGATATCTCCTTACAGACGAAACGTTAAGAATTAAATGAGTTACTTTGGTAATCTGGTTTATGCCCACCCTCCAAATGGCCGTGTCCTTGTTAGAAAGCTTGAAAATACCCATAAGAAGATTAACAACCTCCTTCATGCTGTCGACTTCAACAACACGTCATGTCTAAAAGAGAATCCGCTTCCTCAATATTCATATATATATATATACATATATATATATCTATCTATCTATCTATCTATCTATATATATATATATATATATATATATACATATATATATGTATATATATATATATCTTAACATATATATATGTATATTTATATATATGTATATATATATATATATGTATATATATATATATATATATATATATATATGTTTATATATACATAAATATATATATGTATATATATACTTTAATATATGTGTGTATATATATATATATATATATATATATATATATGTATATATATGTATGCACTAAAAACCCACTATTATTTGGATTTAAGAAAAGAAGAAAATAACGAATTTCCGTATATTTCGATCACTTGCTGTGATCCTCTTCAAGCGGAATACATAGACAAGAGAACATAAATATCTTATATACAGGTGAGAGAGGTAAAGTTAGGGAACATGAACAAGACATCTCATGTGGCATCTATATTGTTACGCGGGTTATGTGGCAAATCGTCCACTTTTACAATGTGAGGAAATAAATTATATATCTATATATTTATATTATTTCCTCACATTGTAAAAGCGGACGATTTGCCACATAACCCGCGTAACAATATAGATGCCACATGAGATGTCTTGTCCATGTTCCCTAACTTTACCTCTCTCATCTGTATATAAGATATGTATGTTCTCTTGTCTATGTATTCCGCTTGAAGAGGATCACAGCAAGTGATCGAAATATACGGAAATTCGTTATTTCCTTCTTTTCTTAAATCCAAATAATAGTGGGTTTTTAGTGCAATTACTAATGTGTAACGACATTACTGGACAGTGATATATATGTATGTATATATATACATATATATATATATACATACATACCATTAATATATATATATATATATATATATATATATATATATATATATATATATGTATATATATATATATATTTAACGTAGAAACCACTGTTGGAGTAGAAAAGACAAGAAACGGGGAATCTATATATTTCGATTGCAAACTGCAATCCTCTACTGAAGAGGATTGCTGTTTGCAATCGAAATATATAGATTCCCTGTCTCCAGTCTTTTTTACTCCAACAGTGGTTTTCACGTGATTGACAAATGTGGGATTACATTTTTCACCTGTAATATATATACATATGTATATATATATATATATATATATATATATATATATATATATATATATATATATATATATATATATATATATATAAGTATACTTAGGCAGGAGATTCTCCTTCTGGCAAGAATTGTTATCTATAATAGCATACTGACCTCTCCTAGTTTCGTGCTTATTTTATGTTATTTTTTCTTTGTGACCTTCCCCTAGCACATTCTATGTAACACTTCCCAATATATTTACGCATTAATGTTTGTATGTATTAATTCTGCCTTGAGAATGAAGTTGTGTAACTTCGAAATGTTGGTACCGAAATATCTACTGCTTGACTACCCTGCGTCAGTGTTGTAATATCATTTGCTGATCTACATAGATTGCCTCTTGAAATACGTCGCCTTGTTCGCAGTACTGAACAGGTTAATTAGAAAATTTTTGTCATCATGCTTTTATATGCGATATGTATATATATATTTAAAAATATATATATATATATATATATATATATATATATATATATATTATATAAACATATATATATGTATATATAAACATATATATATATATATATATATACACATTTATATATATATATATATATATATATATATATATATATATATATATTTAAAAATATTTCAGACAAATGAGAGAGAATGTGGGTGAGGAAGGGCAAACGAAGATGTGTTGGGAATAGAGTCTATTGCCCTTACGTTGCGACCAACTTGGTCTTCTTCAGAGGACTACAGCATTACAGACGGATCACAATTCTTATATTCGCTACGAATATAAGAATTGTGATCCGTCTGTAATGCTGTAGTCCTCTGAAGAAGACCAAGTTGGTCGCAACGTTAGGGCAATAAACTCTATTCCCAACACATCTTCGTTTGCCCTTCCCCACCCACATTCTCTCTCATATATATATATATATATATATATATATATATATATATATATATATATATATATGTATATATATATATATATTTATATACACATACATTATATATTTACCTCTTGTTTACTTATTTATCTAAGTATTAATTCCTTGATTTATTATAAATTAAATTATCATAGTCTCATTAACCAATTTCTTTATTTATTATCTCAGCTGTTATTATTCCTTTATTAGTTCATTTATTCTGATGGAAGTCACTCTGATATTTGTAACTAAAAGGCCCACGCTATCTTTTGTCATTTCTTTCTTTATCTATTAATTTATTTATTTATCTATTTATTTTTTGTAAGTATTGTTCCGCAACACTCTATCTGTATTGGTTTACGACTTGATGTATTGATGTCTATTTTTTTATTAGTGATTTTCTGTTATTATTTATACCAATGTTCTTTGTTTCTGTTTGTCGGTAATTTACATGTTACAGATTTTCCTGAGGATGTCTCCTTGCAGAAGAAACGTTGAGAATTAAATGAATTACTTTGGTAATCTGGTTTATGTCTACCCTCCAAATGGCCGTGTCCTCATTAGAAAGCTTGAAAATACTCAAAAGAATATTAACAACCTCCTTTATGCTGTCGACTTCAACGACACATGTATATGTATATATATATATATATATATGTGTGTGTCTGTGTGTGTGTGTGTGTGTGTGTGTGTGTGTGTGTGTGTGTGTGTGTATGTGTGTGTGTGTATATCACAAAACGAAAATGTAGTAGCACATTTAGTAACATGTTTTAAATAACCCACTGTCGGAGACACGAAGCAAAAGAAACAGACGAACTGTATATTTCGACCACTACTGTGGTCCTCTTCAGCAGATAGGTACAAGGTAAGATGTAAAAGAATATATACAGTGAGGCAGGTACAAAGTTGGAGCAAGGGGACGTGGCTCAAGTCACATGTACGAGGTGGGGCGGACTCGGGAATAAATTGTCACCATTCCCGAGTCCGCCCCACCTCGGACATGTGACTTGAGCCACCTACCCTTGTTCCCACTTTGTACCTCTCTCACTGTATACACTATTGTACATCTTACCTTATACCTATCTGCTGAAGAAAACCACAGTAGTGGTCGAAATATACACTTCGTCTGTTTCTTTTGCTTTGTTTCTCCGACAGTGGGTTATCTAAAACATGTATATATATATATATATATATATATATATATATATATATATAATATATATATATATATATATATATATTATATATACATATATATCATTAATATATACATATATATATATATATATATATATACATATATATATATATATATATATATATATATATATATATATGAGTATACTTAGGCAGGAGATTCTCCTTCTGGCAAGAACTGTCTATAATAACATACTGACCTCACCTGGTGTCGTGCTTTTTCTATGTTATTTTTTCTTTGTGACGTTTCCCTACCACATTCTATGTAACACTTCCCAATATATTTACGCATTATTGTTTGTATGCATTAATTCTGCCTTGAGAATGCAGTTGTGTAACTTCGAAATCTTGGTACCGAAATATCTACTAGTTTGATTACCCTGCGTCCGTGTTGTAATGTCATTTGCTGATCTACATAGATTGCCTCTTGAAATACGTTGCCTTTTTCCCAGTACTGAACAAGTTAACAAGAAAATATTGTCATTATGCTTTTATATGCGATATATATATATATATATACATATATATATAAAAAGATATATATATATATATTGTATATGTATATATATATATAAAAAGATATATATATACATATATATATTGTATATGTATATATATATACATATATATATATATATATATATATATATATATATACATTATTTATCTACCTTTTGTTTACTTATTTATCTAAGTGTCAATTCCATGATTTATTATAAATAAAATTTTCATATTCTCATTAATCATAGAGTTACCTCTGGCTCGGGTATATTACTTTTTTTGAGATTTATATAAAACTTTGTTCCCAATAGTATCAACTTATAACTTTGTCCTCAGGCGAAGAGAGCATACATCATTAACGCATTATGTGTTAATACGAGTATTTTGGTGTCTTCCCTAAGGGAATTTCAGATTGTATATATTACTGTGTATTTGTTTTAATGATAAAGTTGATCTAAACTCCATGGGTATGTCATCGTCATCAAAGGGTCAAGTCAAGCAACAAACCTATGTCAGTCCACGAGCAGTCTCATTCATTTTCCAAAGTGAGGTCAACACCCTGAGTTGAGGATTAGCTCTGCAATATAATACTGCATATACAGATTCACGTTTTAGTGATATTGTGTACCTGCTTATAATTGGAGGGATTACGTTATCAGAAATGAATGTCAGAAATCCTAGTTTACTGTCTAGAATATCTAGGGAAACACGTGTAAAACCAAACAAACTTCTATGTTTATAGTAATTTCATTTTATGATTACTAGCAAATGTTAGTTTACTGTCTAGAATTTATCGTACCGTCTATATAAAATTAGACCAAATCTCTATTCATGTAGGAGTGAAATATTTATAATCATTGTAATCAAATATGCATTCAACTGCAGAACTGATATGAAATTGTGTATAATGTATTATGATATCTTAATATTCATTCATGTTACTAAAATTGCCTTGTTTGCCACATAGAAGGATAATTCTAATTTTCATCAAAACATATATCAAATATAAGTTACTATAACATACATTTGATTGAGTATCATAAACTATACATTATTATAGTTTTTTATTTACATTATTATAGTTTTTTATTTACATTATTATAGTTTTTTTATTTACATTATTATAGTTTTTATGATTTTTTTTTCGCATCCGACCTAGATATGGACAAATAGGTCTCCTGTCGGCATGCTCCGCCTTTGTAATCCTTTGTAAACCGATACCTCTGAAGCTATGTATCAACTTTGTATACTACTTAAGCTTTCAACAAAGGATATCACCTTAGACCTGATTTTTCCAATTGATTTTTCTAGAATGTGTAACGGCATCCAAATGACTTATTACCAATAGGAGCATTCAATCAGTTATCTCAAATTATCATGTAATGAAGAATATATATACGTAAGACATTTCTACAACATTTTGAACAAAATTTTACTCATGATGAACTACGAAAAAGCTTACTGGAGTATCATGATGTAAATAGATCTGTATAAAGTAAATGGCCATATCGTTTATGTTAGGGACAACTGACTGGAACTGTCTATATTGACCATGTTTATACACAATTCGTACATACAATTACACATGACTTGCAATACATCTTATCTCAATGATCCCATGATCACGACATGTATTGCACCAAACCAGTCTCAAAATTCCTCTAAAGGTCTCGACAGATAAGAAAGATAAATGTAAGAGGTGTGGAAAGCAAAGGTGGAAGGAGTGAACGTGAGGGAGGCGGGCAATGATGAGATGGATGGATGGGATAATGGGGGCATTGGGAAAGAGGGGAATGTCTGTTGAGGAAGAAAGGAAGATGACAGAAGATAGGGGTGAGTGGAAAATAGTTGTGTATGGGTGATGCTGTAATACATGGAAGGGAGTGGGTGGGGGATGGGGTGTGAGGTAGTATGTGTAAATATTGTGACGCAGTCCGAAGGTATTTCCCCCCGTCCTCTCTTTTTTTGCATAAGAGGAAGTTTAGCCGATCAAATGAAGCGGCCAAGCTGTGGATGTACTGTGCCTTACTACATTCATTCTGACTCAGGGCAGTGGGCGAGATGCAGGGATGACCCGTCATACAGGAGTCAAGAAAAAAGAGAGGGAGAGGTGGTGGATGGGAGTGGAGTATGTGGGGATGATATATGTGGGTGTGAATTTATGCCTTTGATTTTGGCTACCTCCCTTGTAAGGGGAAAAAGCCGTTAGTATATATATGTATGATGATAATAATAATAACAGTAATAAGAACAGCAACGACTATAATACTAAAAATAATAATAATAATAACGATAATAATAGAAATAATAATGATAATAATAACAATAGTAATAAAAAATAATAATGATAAAAATAATAATAATAGTAATAATAATAATAATAATAAAAAGAAAATAATATTAATGATAATAATAGTAGTAGTAATCATTATCATAATGAATATGATAATGTTAATAATAATAATAGTAGTAGTAATCATTATCATAATGAATATGGTAATGTTAATAATAATAATAATCTATCTATATTCTTATAAAAGTCTGATATTCTTGTTTGTTATCATGCTTGCTTGATTGAAACCGTCACCCAGCCAATCAGAAGAAGAGATATTACGTCACGACTGAGGACCAGCCAATCAGAAGAAGAGATATGACGTCACGACTGAGGGCCAGCCAATCAGAAGAAGAGATCAGATGAGATATGACGTCAGGACTGAGGACTAGCCAATCAGAACAGACATGACATCACATCAGCTCTGTGGGTTCTAAGGAACCCCAGCTCTGAGCGCGTAACGTCACGACTGCTAATTTTCCAATTTGCCAATTTCTTAATTTCCAATTTTCCGATTACATATTTTCTGACCATTGATATTCAAAATTTTCATATTCATTATCTAAAAGTATAGCCAACTCCTGAATTAGCATCTAAGAGGCATAATGAGTACATTAGAATATTCAAAGCAACGACGGCATGACGTCACAATCTTCTGCATTACATATTTTCTGACCATTAATATCTAAAATTTTCATATTCAGTATCTAAAAGTATAGTCAACTCCTGAATTAGCATCTATGAGGTATTATGAATTTATTCAAATATTACGAACCGTATGAATCATATGATGCGTAGTTTTCAAGGCAACGACGCCATGACTTGACAATCTTCTGCATTTCACTTCTTATAACTAACCAAGTCACTGCCTTCGTCTACAGCTCTAAATTATACTCAATTCGATATAGGAACTTATTTTCCGTGATTTATACTATACGGTGACGGTAACGGTGACATAGTATATCTATCATAAAGTTTGTATTTAAAAACGTTGCTACTCGCTCAAGTCCCATGGGATTCCCTGAATGCTAATGATAATGAGTGGGAGTGGGAATGGGATTGGGAGTGGGATGACGGGACTTGACATAACTTAAGCATAATTAAGGAGGCTCTCCTTATTTAATTTCTTGAGAACGCCTTTATCCAGTTTACTTTCCTTCGAGAGAACACGAGGACCACACACAACTCGTTAGTCTTAAGCTAATAGTAACCTGCTTTAAAAAGAGGAGCCATTTAAGATTCTATTTGACCCAACGGGTCACGGGTGGTCTAGTAATAACAATAGAAATAATAATAACAATAATAATAAATAATAATTTCAATAACAATGATAATAATAACTGTAGGTGCAACGGAGGTAGGAGGGCCTGATGTCAACAAGAATGAAAGTGACAAGTGTATGACAATTCATGCGATTCCCCAACGCAATAAATTTTCTTCTTCATATATGATAAAGGCAAATTATATTATTCAGCTGAGGGCTTTTTTTTTATTAATTTCTATTATATTTTCTATAATTTCTATATATTATCTATTAATTTTCTACTTGTTTATGTTGATATACATATGATTTTCTTTACAATTCTTTCATATATTTAATTTTTTTCTACTTTCTTTCTTATTTTTCTTATATTTTTATTATCTTTTCTTTATTCCAATTTCAACTTTTCTATATATATACATTTTATCATCATTATTAATGTTATAATTCTTTGTATTGGTTCTACCTATTTAGTCACCTCAGTAAATGTTCTCATAAACACAATTTGGATATATTTTTCTTGCCATATATCCATATTGGTTATAACTATTTCTCCTGTAGTTTATTGAATTCTGATTTTGGCCATTTCTGGCACTTGCATTTTGGTGTCGATAATTGTAGTGCCGGTAGATTTGGCTTTCTTCCTCAATGCCTGGGACGTAGCAGAATGTATTGTTGTAGTAATTTGTTTCTCGTCCAATATCATTTCTGGTCGCAGGTGGCCTATTGTACTCAGGTGGTCTCGTGTTTGGTACCTGCCTTTGCCTAGTATTGTAGGTTCTGTGGTCCTCATTGCACCTGTTGTTTTGGTACTGCCTTTGTTGGTAATTATTTTGGTGTCTTAGTTTACGTTGATTGCCCCTTTTCTGGTCGGCTTTTTGGATTGGCTGTCCGTGAAGGTTTCTGCTTTCTTGAATGTTCCTTGCGCAGGATTCAGCCATCTTTCTTTTCGCCTTTCTTTGGAGGGCAGAGTTGCTTAAAGGCTCACTAACGAACTCTTCTTGCTTAACTTGTGATAAATAAGCTTTGTATTTTCGAGTTCGTCTTTCTCTGTGGGTGAGAGTTTTGGTTTCTGACTCTTGTTGAAAGGTTTTCTCTTCTGTTTGACTTTCGATCGAAACCTTGTCATTTTGAGGTGAAGAAAGCGTAGACACATTTTTTTCTTGTATTGATGGGTCTTTCTCTCGACCCCCAGAAGCCTCAGAATGGTGTTTAACGCATTCTTCGGAAACATTGGAGTTATCTTCAACGTCCATTGTCTCTTCTTCTTTGTTATCATCGATCTTCACCAATAAAGGTGAACTCAAGACAGAATCTTCTTTGTATTCATCAGCAAGAATAACATCTACCGTTATTAAAAACTCCTGGGTATTGCCTTCAACGCCTTCTACGAGTATTTCCTCTTTATCAGTATTTGTAACCTTTTTGTCTTCTTGCAGAATCTTTTCTTCCTCGAGATGTTTCTGCTTCTCTTCAGGTTTCTGGTTGGGCTCATAATCTCCCTTATTCTCTTGAAGAATGTCGATGTAACAAGACTCTTTATAATCTAAGAGTTCCAACTGGTCTTCGCCAGTTTCATTTGAAGCTTTAATTCCACAGTAGTTTACTTTTCGGAAAGCCTCACGACACCATTTGGAAACTTTCTGGATGCCTTTGCCAATGCCCCGGATGATGATGTTGGAGCAGCCGGTCATTTCTAATGCGCTTGAAGATCCTGTGGACGATTTTCTTTTGTCTTCTCAATTGGCTGTCGTCGCCAATCTGATGAACAGGTGAAATCAGTTTAAGACATATGATTTCATGGAAGCTTTGCATACTTTTAAGTCAATGTACAACTCACTGTGGTGATTCTATTTCATTCAAGATCATCAATTTCTGAGAACAGGAGAGCATATTGATTTTTACGGATCACATTATCCCAATCCCAAAAAGTTAGGTTAATTATAATAAAGGACATGCCTACTTATGTTAGCGTACACATACTATAACACACATACAAATGATGTTCATATCAATTACGCAGACATGTAGACCTTGTATCAAA
>NW_027467740.1:385000-467500 GCF_046742065.1 Oratosquilla oratoria
GCAGGTGGCCTAGCGTACTCAGTTGGTCTTGTGTTTGGTACCTGCCTTTGCCTGGTATTGTAGGTTCTGTGGTACGCATTGCAACTGTTGTCTTGGCACGGCCTTTGTTGGTAATTATACTGGTGTCTGTGTTTACGTTGATTGCCCTTTTTCTGGTCGGCTTTTTGGATTGGCTGTCCGCGAAGGTTTCTGCTATCTTGAGTGTTCCTTGCGCAGGATTCAGCCATCTTTCTTTTCGCCTTTCTTTGGAGGGCAGAGTTGCTCAGAGACTCACTCCCGAACTCTTCTTGCTTAACTTGTGATAAATAAGCTTTGTATTTTCGAGTTCGTCTTTCTCTGTGGGTGAGAGTTTTGGGTTCTGACTCTTGTTGACAAGTTTCCTCTTCTGGTTGACTTTCGATCGAAACCTTGTCATTTTGAGGTGAAGAAAGCGTAGACACATTTTTTTCTTCTATTGGTGTGTCTTTCTCTCGGCCCTCAGAAGCTTCAGAATGTTGTTTAACATGTTCTTCGGAAACACTGGAGTTATTTTCAACGTCCATTGTCTCTTCTTGTTTGAAGAGTGAAGAAACCATAAGCACATTTTTATCCTCTATTGATGGGTCTTTCTCATGACCCTCAAAAGCTTCAGAATGTTGTTTAACATATTCTTCGGAAACACTGGAGTTATATTCAACGTCCACTGTCTCTTCTTCTTTGTTATCATCGATATTAACCAACAAAGATAAACTACAGACAGACTCTTCTTTGCACTCATCAGAAAGAGTAATATCTACCGGCATTAAAAGCTCCTGGGTATTGTCTTGAAAGCCTTCTTCGACTATCTCCTCTTTATCAGTTATTGACACCTTTTCATCTTCTTGAAGAATCTTCTCTTCTTCGAGATGTATCTGCTTCTCTTTGGGTTTCTGGTTGGGTTTCTAATCTCCCTTATTCTCCTGAGGGATGTCGATGGAACAAGACCTTTCAAAATGTAAGAGTTCCAATTGGTCTTCGCCAGTTTCTGGTGAGGCTTTAATTCCGCAGCAGTTTACTTTTTGGAAAGCCTCACGACACCACTTGGAAACTGTCTGGAGGGCTTTGCCAAAGCCCCGGATGATGATGATGGAGCAGCCGGTCATTTCTAATGCGCTTGAAGATCCTGTGGACGATCTTCTTTTGCCTTTTCATTTGGCTGTCGTCGTCAATCTGACGAACAGGTGAAATCAGTTTACGACATATAATTTCATGGAAGCTTTGCATACTTTTAAGTTAATGTACAACTCACTGTGGTGATTCTATTTCATTCAAGATCATCAATTTCTGGAAAATGGAGAGCATATTGGTTTTGACGGATCACATTATGCTAATCCCAAAGAATTAGGTTAATTGTAATAAAGGATATGCCTAATTATGTTAGTGTACACATACTATAACATAGATACAAATCATGTTTATATCACTCATGCACACATGTAGATCTTGTATCAAACCAGGCACAAATTCTATAGCTATTGCGGATTCGCCTGATTCGAGTCAAAATATTTACTTCTGACTTCATAAGGTCCACTGTATTGAGGAAAAGTCCTCTTCAAAATTTATAAGCGTTTTTTTTTTTTCTTTTTTTTTTTTACAGGATAGGACGATGTTACGCAGCCAAGGGGGAAGAGGACGCCCTCCTGAAGCGGGCCTCTAGGGACCGAGACCCACTGACATATCCATTTTGAAGAAGTGAAAGGAATTTCCAATACCGGAAGGTACTTCTATTTTTTGTCCTGGATATCGTTTGTGATTTTATTAATTGCCATGTTAACATCCTATAGCTGTTGTAAGTTATCATATAATAATAATGATAAATAATAACAATAATAATAATAATAATTATGATAATAACGTCAATATCAAAATAATAATGATAATAATAATAACAATGATAATAATAATATTAAATACAACAACCACAACATCAAAACCAATAATAATAATAATAAGAATTATAATAATAACGTTAATGATGATGGTAATAATAATAATAATGATAACAACAATAATATTAACAATAGTAATAATAATAAATACAACAACCACAACAACAACAATAGAAATGATAATAATAAATAATAATAACAATGATAATAGTAATAATGATACCATCATAATAATATTAATGATAATAATAATAATAATGAGGATACTAATAATAGGAGTAACCATAATGATAATTATCATTATCATTACTATTATAATAGCAATAATAATAATAATTATATAGATGATAAGTAGGATGACGTTTTGGAAGCGACAGGGATCACAAAACATATATATTGGTAATATACTTGGTAATGAAGGTACTTTTTTGTATTAATTCCATTTATCATATTATACATACACACACACACATACATATATATATATATATATATATATATATATATATATATATATATATATATATATATATATATATATGCAATAAAAACACTAGGAGCGTGTGTTCACAAATGCTTAACTAACCACTAGGAAAAGTAAACTAACGAAGCAGAGCGCTTTCGTATAATTACATCTTCAGTGCAGATACAAAGAAGGAATTATAAGATGATGATGTTTCTTCATCTTATAATTCCTTCTTTGTGTCTGCACTGAATATGTAATTATACGAAAGCGCTCTGGTTCGTTAGTTTATTTTTGCTAGTGGTTACTTACTAATACATATATATATATATATATATATATATATATATATATATATATGTATGTATATATATATATATATATATATATATATATATATAGTGTATATACATAATCATTCTCTCTCTCCTCCTCCCAACCACTCCCTCCATCCTCCCCTCCAACCGACCTCGCAACCCCCCCCCAACCCCCAACCCCCCAACCCCCATACCGACGCTGTTAAGACAGGTAACACCCCACTACCCCCTCCCCCTCCACCACCCATGTAGGTTAGGCTGATATTTATAACTAAAAGGCCCACGCTATCTTTTGTCATTTCTTTCTTTCTTTATCTATTTATCTATTTATTTTTTGTAAGTATTGTTCCGCAACACTCTATGTATCTGTATTGGTTTACGACTTGATGTATTGATGTCTATTTTTTGATTAGTGATTTTCTGTTATTATTCATACCCATGTTCTTTGTTTCTGTTTGTCGGTAATTTACATGTTACAGATTTTCCTGAGGATGTCTCCTTGCAGACGAAACGTTGAGAATTAAATGAATTACTTTGGTAATCTGGTTTATGTCTCCCCTCCAAATGGCCGTGTCCTCATTAGAAAGCTTGAAAATACTCAAAAGAATATTAACAACCTCCTTTATGCTGTCGACTTCAACGACACATGTATATGTACATATATATATGTATATATATATATATATATATATTATCAATATATATACATATATACATATATATATATATATATATATATATATATATATGTGTGTGTGTGTGTGTGTGTGTGTGTGTGTGTGTGTGTGTGTGTGTGTGTGTGTGTGTGTGTGTGTGTGTGTGTGTGTGTATCACAAAACGAAAATGTAGTAGCACATTTAGTAAAATGTTTTAAATAACCCACTGTCGGAGAAACAAAGCAAAAGAAACAGACGAACTGTATATTTCGACCACTACTGTGGTCCTCTTCAGCAGATAGGAACAATGTAAGATGTACAAGAATATATACAGTGAGACAGGTACAAAATGTGAGCAAGGGAAAGTGGCTCAAGTCACATGTCGGAGGTGGGGCGGACACGGGAATAAATTGTCACCATTCCCGAGTCCGCCCCACCTCGGACATGTGACTTGAGCCACCTACCCTTGTTCCCACTTTGTACCTCTCTCACTGTATGTATTATTGTACATCTTACCTTGTACCTATCTGCTGAAGAGGACCACAGTAGTGGTCGAAATATACACTTCGTCTGTTTCTTTTGTTTTGTTTCTCCGACAATGGGTTATTTAAAACATGTATATATATATATATATATATATATATATATATATATATATATATATATATATATATATATATATATATATTTATATGTATACATACACACACACATACATACATACATATACCAAGGCTTTTTCCCCCTTCCAAGGGAGGTAGCCACAAAGGGAAAGGCATAAAAACACTCCCACCCATTCCATCCCTAAACACACTCCACACCCCTCCCACCCCTCCTCCCATCCGAGCACCCCCCGGACGACGGGCCACCCCCGCACCCTGCCCACCGCCCCGGGTCAGAAGCAGTGTCGCAAGACACAGCACATCCACAGCAAGGCCGCTTCATTTAATCGGCGACCCCCCCTCTCCGTCCCCCTTTGCATATAAAGGGAGGACGGGGAGAAATCCCTTCGGGCCGCGTCAAAATCTACTCACACACACTACCCCCCACCCCCCCGCCCATTCCTCCCCCGCAGTCACAACATCATCCACACACAACCACTCCCCACCCACCCCCGCCCTCCGTCCCCTCCCCTCCCTCCTCAACAGACACCCCCCCTCCCCAAAGCCCCCCCCACCCCATCCCAGGACGCCCCCCCACGCTCACCCCCCCCACATCCGCCCTCCACACCTCTCCCACCAGTCTCTCCCCACTCACTCCCTCATATATACATATATATCATTAATATATATATATATATACATATATATATATATATACATACATACATATATGAGTATACTTATGCAGGAGATTCTTCTTCTGGCAAGAATTGTTGTCAATGATAGCATACTGACCTCACCTGGTGTCGTGCTTTTTCTATGTTATTTTTTCTTTGTGACCTTTCCCTAGCACATTCTAAGTATCACTTCCCAATGTATTTACGCATTAATGTTTGTATGTATTAATTCCGCCTTGAGAATGAAGTTGTGTAACTTCGAAATGTTGGTACCGAAATATCTATTGGTTTGACTACCCTGCGTCAGTGTTGTAATATCATTTGTTGATCTACATAGATTGCCTCTTGAAATACGTTGCCTTTTTCGCAGAGCTGAACAAGTTAACAAAAAAATTAGTATCATGCTTTTATATGCGATATATATATATAAATATATATATATATATATATATAAATACATATATACATATATATATATATATATACATATATATATTTATATATATACATATATATATAAATATATATATATATATATATGTATATATATATATGTATATATATATATATATATTTATTTGCTGATGATACAAAACTGTGCGGAATGGCAAGTAATCACTTTAACTAATTAGATATTCAAGAAGATTTAGATGTATTACAGCAATGGTCTGAAAAGTGGCTAATGAAATTTAACACAAGTAAATGGAAAGTAATGCACATAGGTAAAAATAACAGTAAGTACGATTACAAGTTATTTGGAAATTCGTTAACAAAAGTGGGTAGTGAAAAAGATCTCGGCGTAATTATCAGTAACGACCTCAAATCATCCAAGCAGTGTATTTCAGCATCTGAGAAAGCAAATAAGATTCTAGGACTCATTGCGCTATCTTTTGATTTCAAAAGTTCATCACTCATTAACAAGCTATATAAATCGTTAGTTCGTCCACATTTGGATGCTGTTTCCGTATGGTCACTGAATCTCATTAGAGACATTGACAGACTGGAAAAAGTACAACGGCGAGCCACAAAACTGATTCCAAATATCAAAAATAAATCATACGAAAATCGACTAAAACATATGAATCTGTTTTCCCTAAAAAAGCGTAGACTCAGAGGTGACTTGATAAAGGTCTTTAAAATTCTAAAGGGAAATGAGAACACCAAAAGTGACCAAATTTTCACACTGAATGAGAATCAGACAAAAAACAATGGTCTCAAACTGTCCGCAAATAAATTCAATTTGGAAGTAGGTAGAAACAACTTTGCCAACCGTGTAGTTAATGAATGGAATAAGCTTCCTGCACAGATAGTGCAATGTAGTTCAGTTCGAAGCTCTAAGAATCATTTAGATAAACACTTAAGCAAGATGCTGTAATGATTATTATTTATTCTATATTATTTGTTTTTCTTATGTTATCATTTGTCTGTTTGATTTTTATTTATTATTAGTTATATGTTAATTTATTATTATTTACTATTTACCTATTTGTTTATTATTTAACTATACCTATGCATTTATTTATGTATTCTATTTGTTATTTACATTACTATAGTTTTTTATTTATTATTTTATCATTATTATGATTTTTTTTTTCTCATCCAACCTAGATATGGACCAAAAAGTTATCCTGTCGGAATACTCCGCCTTTGTAATCCTTTGTAATATATATATATATATATATATATATATATATATATATATATATATATATATATATATATATATATATGTATGTATATATATGTATATATATATCATATATATATGTATATATATATATGTATATACATATATATATATATACATATGCGTATATATATATATATATACATATGCGTATATATATATTTATATATATATATATGTATATATGCATATATATATATATATATATATATATATTATATATACATTATTTATTTCCCTCTTGTTTACTTATTTATTTAAGTATCAATTACTTGATTTATTATAATTACATTTTCATATTCTCATTAATCATTTTCTTGATTTATTATCTCAGCTATTATTTTTCCTTTATTAGTTCATTTATTCGGCTGGAAGTCACTCTTCAGCAACATAGAATTACCTCTCGCTCGTGTATACAACTTTTATTGAGATTTATATATAACTTTGTTCCCAATAGTATCAACTTGTAACTTTGTTCTCAGGCGAAGAGAGCATACATCATTAACGCATTATGTGTTAATACGAGTATTTTGGTCTCATGCCTAAGGGAATTTCAGATTGTATATATTACTGTGTATATGTTTTAATGATAAAGTTTATTTAAAATCCATGGGTATGTCATCGTCATCAAAGGGTCAAGTCAACCAACAAACCTATGTCAGTCCACGAGCAGTCTCATTCATTTTCCAAAGTGAGGTCAATACCCTGAGTTGAGGATTAGCTCTGCAATATAATACTGCATATACAGATTCACGTTTTAGTGATATTGTGTACCTGCTTATAATTGGAGGGATTACGTTATCAGAAATGAATGTTAGAAATCCTAGTTTACTGTCTAGAATATCTAGGGGCACACGTGTAAAACCAAACAGACTTCTATGTTTATAGTAATTTCATTTTATGATATACTATTATATCAAAGGTAATTCATGATTACTAGCAAATATTAGTTAACTGTCTACAATTTATCGTACTGTCCATGTCAAATTAGATCAAATCTTTATTCATGTAGGAATGAAATATTTAATCATTGTAATCAAATATGGACTCAACTGCAGAACAGATATAAAATTGTGTATAATGTATTATGACATCTTAATATTCATTCATATACTAAAATTGGCTTGTTTATCACATAGAAGGATAATTCTAATTTTCATCAAAACATATATCAAATATATGTTACTATAACATACATTTGATTTAGTATCATAAACCATACATTATTATAGTTTTTTATTTACATTATTATAGTTTTTTTATTTACATTTTTATATATTTTTTATTTACATTAATATAGTTTTTTATGATTTTTTTTTCGCATCCGACCTAGATATGGATCAAAAGGTCTCCTGTCGGCATGCTCCGCCTTTGAAATCCTTTGTAAAGCGATACCTCTGAAGCTTTCAACAAAGGATGTCACCTTTGACCGGATTTCTCTAATTAATTTTTCCAGAATGTGTAACGGCATCCAAATGACTTATTACCAATAGAAGCATTCAATCAGTTATCTCAAATTATCATGTAATGAAGAATATATATACGTAAGACATTTCTAGAACATTTTGAACAAAATTTTACTTATGATGAACTACGAAAAAGCTTACTGGAGTATCATGATGTAAATAGATCTGAATAAAGTAAATGGCAATATCGTTTATGTTAGGGCCAAATGACCGGAACTGTCTATATTGACCATCTTCATACATAATTCATACATACAATTACAAATGACTTGCAATACATCTTATCTCAATGATCCCATGATCACGACATGTATTGCACCAAACCAGTCTCAAAATTCCTTTAAAGGTCTCGACAGATAAGAAAGATAAGTGAAAGAGGTGTGGAAAGCAAAAGTGGAAGGAGTGAACATGAGGGAGGCGGCCAAGGATGAGATGGATGGATGGGATAATGGGGGCATTAGGAAAGAGGGGAATGTCTGTTGAGAAAGAAAGGAAGATGACACAAGATAGGGGTAAGTGGAAAATAGTTGAGTATGGATGATGCTATAATGCATGGAAGGGAGTGGGTGGGGGATGGGGGGGTGAGGGAGTGTGTGTAAGTAATTTGACGCAGTCCGAAGGTATTTCTCCCCGACTTCTCTTTTTCTGCATATGGGGACGGAGAGGAGGTTTAGCCGATCAAATGAAACGGCTTTGCTGTGGATTTACTGTGCCTTGCTACATTCTTTCTGACTCAGGGCAGTGGGCGAGATGTAGGGATGACCAGTCATCCAGGAGTCAAGAAAAAAGAGAGGGAGGTGTGGTGGGTGGGAGTGGAGTATGTGGGAATGATATGGGTGGGAGTGAATTTATGCCTTTGATTTTGACTACCTCCCTTGTAAGGGGAAAAAGCCGTTAGTATATGTATGTATGATGATAATGATAATAATAACAGTAATAAGAACAGCAACGACTATAATAGTAATAATAATAATAATAATAATTATAATAATAGTAATAATAACAATGGTAATAATAACAAGAGTATTAAAAAGTAAAAATGATAATAATGATAATAATAATAATAAAAATAATGATAATAATAATTACAAAAATAATAATAATAGTAATAATGATAATAATAATAATAATAATAATAATAGTAATAAAAACAATGGTAATAATAACAAGAGTAATAAAAAGTAATAATGATAATAATTACAAAAATAATAATAATAGTAATAATGATAATAATGATAATAATAATGCTATTAATAATAATAATAATAATAATAATAATAAAAAGAAAATCATAATATTAATAATAATAATAGTAGTAGTAATAATCATTATAATGAATATGATAATGTTAATAATAATAATAATCTATATACTTATAAAATTCTGATAATCTTGTTTGTCATCATGCTTGCTTGCTTGAAACCGTCACCCAGCCAATCAGAAGAAGAGATCTTACGTCACGACTGAGGACCAGCCAATCAGAAGAGATATGACGTCACAACTGAGGACCAGCAAATCAGAAGAAGAGATCAGAAGAGATATAACGTCACGACTGAGGAATAGCCAATCAAAAGAGACATGACATCACGACATCACCTCTGTGGGTCCTAAGGAACACCAGCTCTGAGCGCGTGACGTCACGACTGCTAATTTTCCAATTTGCCAATCTTTTGATTTCCAATTTTCCGATTACATATTTTCTGACCACTAATATTTAAAATTTTCATATTCATTATCTAAAAGTATAGCCAACTCCTGAATTAGCATCTATGAGGCATAATGAGTACATTAGAATGTTACGTAGTGTTCCAAGCAACGACATGACGTCACAATTTTCCGATTACATATTTTCTGACCATTAATAAAACAAATAAAACAAATAAAAAAATTCTGTTACAATTATTTATTTTTCCTGAGGCGAGAGGCGTTTGGGGGTAAATCGGTTACACCGCCAACTGCGGTGAAGAAGAAGAAGAACTCGAAGAAATCGAAGAACACGAAGAAGAACTCGAAGAAATCGAAGAAGAAGAAGAAGAAGAACTCGAAGAAGAACTCGAAGAAGAAGAAGAAGAAGAAGAAGAAGAAGATGAAGAAGTAGAACTCGAAGAAGAAGAAGAAGAAGAACTCGAAAAACACGAAGAAGAAGAAGAACTCGAAGAAGAAGAAAACTCGAAAAAGAAGAACTCGAAGAACTCGAAGAACTCGAAGAAGAAGAAGAACATGAAGAAGAACTCGAAGAACTCGAAGAAGAAGAAGAACTTGAAGAAGAAGAAGAACTTGATGAAGAAGAAGAACTCGAAGAAGAACTCGAAGAAGAAGAAGAACTCGAAGAAGAAGAACTCGAAGAAGAAGAACACGAAGAAGAAGAACTCGAAGAAGAAGAACTCGAAGAAGAACTCGAAGAAGAAGAATAACAACGAATGAAGAAGAATAAATGAAGAAGAAAGAGGCTAGAAAGGAACGGAGAGAGGCCAAATCAAAAGCTTTAACAATTCGCAAAGTTTTGAAAAAAGAAAAGCAAGTAAAAAAAAAAAAAGTTATTACTTAAAGGAAAAAATAATAAAAAAAATAAAAAAGGGTGTTTTGAACGGAAATTTAACACCGGCACAAATCGCCTATATAGATGACTTACAAGAACAGCTAGTTGTTGACAAGAAATAATAAGCAATATGATTTTGATATTTTATTTTCCTAAAAAGGGGCGTAGCCAGTGGGCTTGTATCTAAAATTTTCATATTCAGTATTTAAAAGTATAGTCAACTCCTGAATTAGCATCTATGAGGCATTATGAGTTTATTCAAATATTACGAACCGTATGAATCATATGATGCGTAGTTTTCAAGGCAACGACGACATGACTTCCGATCTTCTGCATTTCACTTCGTATAACTAATCAAGACACTGCCTTCGTCTAGAGCTCTAAATCATACTTAATTTGATATAGAAACTTATTTTCCGTTATTTATACTATACGGTGACGGTGACATAGTATATCTATCATAAAGTTTATATTTAAAAACGTTGCTACTAGCTCAAGTCCCATGGGACTCCCTGAATGATAATGATAATGAGTGGGAGTGGGAGTGGGATTGGGAGTGGGATGACGGGACGTGACATAACATAAGCATAATTAAGGAGGCTTTCCTTATTTAATTTCTTGAGAACACCTGTATCCAGTTTACTTTCCTTCGAGAGAGCACGAGGACCACACACAACTCGTAAGTCTTAAGCTAATAGTAACCTGCTTTAAAAAGAGGAGCCATTTAAGATTCTATTTGACCCAACGGGTCACGGGTGGTCTAGTAATAAAAATAGAAATGATAATAACAATAATAATTTCAATGATAATGATAATAATAACTGTAGGTGCAACGGAGGTTACAGGGCTTGATGTCAACAAGAATGAAAGTGACAAGTGTATGACAATTCATGCCATTCCCCAACGCATTAAATTTTCTTCTTCATATATGATAAAGGCAAATTATATTATTCAGCTGAGGGATTTATTTATTTATTTCTATTATTCTTTTTATAGTTTGTATATATTATCTATTAATTTTCTACTTCTTGTTTATGTTGATATGATTTTCTTTACTTTCCTTTCATATACTAAATTTTTTTCTACTTTATATTTATATTTATATTTCTACTTTTATATTTTTCTTATATTTCTATTATCTTTTCTTTGTTCTAATTGCAATTTTTTTACATATATACATTTTATCATCATTATTGATGTTATAATTCTTTGTATTGGTTCTACCTATTTAGTCACCTCAGTAAATGTTCTCATAAACACAATTTGGATATATTTTTCTTGCCATATATCCATATTGGTTATAACTTTTTCTCCTGTAGTTTATTGAATTCTAATTTTGACCATTTCTGGCACTTGGATTTTGGTGTCGATAATTGTAGTGCCGGTAGATGTGGCTTTCTTCCTCAATGCCTGGGACGTAGCAGAATGTATTGTAGTAATTTGTTTCTCGTCCAATATCATTTCTGGTCGCAGGTGGCCTATTGTACTCAGGTGGTCTCGTGTTTGGTACCTGCCTTTGCCTAGTATTGTAGGTTCTGTGGTACTCATTGCACCTGTTGTTATGGTACTGCCTTTGTTGGTAATTATTTTGGTGTCTTAGTTTACGTTGATTGCCCCTTTTCTGGTCGGCTTTTTCGATTGGCTCTCCGTGAAGGTTTCTGCTTTCTTGAGTGTTCCTTGCGCAGGATTCAGCCATCTTCCTTTTCGCCTTTCTTTGGAGGGCAGAGTTGCTTAAAGGCTCACTAACGAACTCTTCTTGCTTAACTTGTGATAAATAAGCTTTGTATTTTCGAGTTCGTCTTTCTCTGTGGGTGAGAGTTTTGGTTTCTGACTCTTGTTGACAAGTTTCCTCTTCTGGTTGACTTTCGATCGATACCTTGTCATTTTGAGGTGAAGAAAGCGTAGACACATTTTTTTCTTCTATTGATGGGTCTTTCTCTCGACCCCCAGAAGCCTCAGAATGGTGTTTAACGCATTCTTCGGAAACATTGGAGTCATCTTCAACGTCCATTGTCTCTTCTTCTTTATTATCATCGATCTTAACCATTAAAGGTAAATTGCACTCAGACAATTCTTTGTATTCATCAGGAACAATAACATCTACCGGTATTAAAAGCTCCTGGGTATTATCTGGAACGCCTTCTACGAGTATCTCCTCTATATCAGCCTTTGTAACCTTTTCGTCTTCTTGCAGAATCTTCTCTTCCTCAAGATATTTCTGCTTCTCTTTAGGTTTCTCGTTGGGCTTATAATCTCCCTTATTCTCCTGAGGGATGTCGATGGAACAAGACCTTTCAAAATGTAAGAGTTCCAATTGGTCTTCGCCAGTTTCTGGTGAGGCTTTAATTCCGCAGTAGTTTACTCCATGGAATGCCTCACGACACCATTTGGAAACTTTCTGAAGCGCTTTGCCAAAGCCCCGGACGATGTTGATGGAGCAGCCGGTCATTTCTAATGCGCTTGAAGATCCTGTGGACGATCTTCTTTTGCCTTTTCATTTGGCTGTCGTCGTCAATCTGATGAACAGGTGAAATCAGTTTACGACATATGATTTCATGGAAGCTTTGTATACTTTTAAGTTAATGTACAACTCACTGTGGTGATTCTATTTCATTCAAGATCATCAATTTCTGGAAAATGGAGAGCATATTGGTTTTGACGGATCACATTATCCCAATCACAAAGAATTAGGTTAATTGTAATAAAGGACATGCCTACTTATGTTAGTGTACACATACTATAACATGCATACAAATGATGTTTATATCACTTATACACACATGTAGATCTTGTATCAAACCAGGCACAAATTCTACAGCTATTGCGGATTCGCCTGATTCGAGTCCCAATATTTACTTCTGACTTCATAAGGTCCACGGTAGTGAGGAAAAGACCTCTTCGAAATTCATAAGCGGCTTTTTTTTTTTTTTTTTTTTTTTTTTTTTTTTTTTTTTTTTTTTTTTTTTTTTTTTTTTTTATATACAGGAGAGGACGATGTTACGCAGCCAAGGGGGAAGAGGACGTCCTCCTGAAGCGGGCCTCCAGGGACCGAGACCCACTGACATATCCATATTGAAGAAGTGAAAGGAATTTCTAATACCAGAAGGTACTTCTATTTTTTGTCCTGGATATCGTTTGTGATTTTATTAATTGCCATGGCATTCTTAGATGTATAGGCTGTATATCTATTATTATCATTAATATTATATTATTATTATCAATGTTAACATCCTATAGCTGTTGTATTTTATCATATGATAATAATGATAAAATAATAATGATAAAATAATAATAATAATAATAATAATAACAACAATAATAATGATCATGTTAATAATGTTAATATCAAAATAATAATGATAATAATAATTTTAAATACAACAACCACAACATCAACAACAACAACAATAATGATAATAATAATAATAAGAAGAATTATAATAATAATAACGTTAATGATGATGATGATGATAATAATAATAATAATAATAATAATAATAACATCAATATAATAATAATATTAACAATAGTAATAATAATAAATACAACAACCACAGCAACAACAATAGAAATAATAATACTAAATAATAATAATGATAACAATAATAATAGTAATAATAATAATAACAATAATAATAGTAATAAAAATACCATCATACATACATACATATACCAAGGCTTTTTCCCCCTTACAAGGGAGGTAGCCAAAAAGGGGAAGGCATAAAAACACTCCCACCCATTTCATCCCTAAATACACTCCACACCCCTCCCACCATCCCTCTCATCTGAGCACCTCCTGGATGACGGGTCATCCCTGCACCCTGCCCACCGCCCTGGGTCAGAAGCAGTGTCGCAAGACACAGTACATCCACAGCAAGGCCGCTTCATTTAATCGGCGACCCCCCCTCTCCGTCCCCCTCTCCATATAAGGCGAGGACGGGGAGAAATCCCTTCGGGCTGCGTCAAAATTTACTCACACATACTACCCCGGCCCCCACCCCCCCGCCTATTCCTCCTCATGCAGTCACAACATCATCCATATACAACCATTCTCCACTCACCTCTGTCTTCCGTCCTCTCCCTTCCTTCCTCAACAGACATTCCCCTCTTCCCCAAAGCCCCCTTCACCCCATCCATCCACCTCATCCTAGGACGTCCCCTCATGTTCACTCCCTCCACATCTGCCTTCCATACCTCTTTTACTAGTCTTTCTTCACTCATTCTTTCCATGTGTCCAAACCATCCTAATATTCTTTCATCAACCCTATCTCCCAAATCCTTTTTCACCCCTGTTCTCCTCCTCACCTCCTCATTTCTCACTCTATCCAGCCTAGTAACCCCCACCATACTTCTCAGAACCCTCATCTATAACACATTCAAGCTCCTTCTCTCCATCATAATAATATTAATGATAATAATGATAATAATAATAATAATAATAATAATAATAATAATGAGGATAATGATAATTGGAGTAATAATAATGATAATTATCATTATTATTACTATTATAATAGTAATAATAATAATTATATAGATAAGTAGGATGACGTTTTGGAAGTGACAGGAATCACAAAATATATATATTGGTAATGTACTTGGTAATGAAGGTACTTTTCTGTATTAATTCCATTTATCATATTATACATACACACACACACATACAAACACACACACACACACACACACACACACACACACACACACACACACACACACACACACATATATATATATATATATATATATATATATATATACTGTATATACATAATCATTCTCGCCCTCCTCCTCCCAACCACTCCCTCCATCCTCCCCTCCAACCAACCTCACAACCCCCACCCCAACCCCCCAACCCCCATACCGACGCTGTTAAGACAAGTCACACCCCACTACCCCCACCCCCTCCACCATCCATGTAGGTTAGGCTCTGATATTTATACCTAAAAGGCCCATGCTATCTTTTGTCATTTCTTTATCTATTTATTTATTTATTTATCTATTTATTGTAAGTATTGTTCCGCAACCCTCTATGTATCTGTATTGGTTTACGATTTGATGTATTGATGTCTATTTTTTGATTAGTGAATTTCTGTTATTATTTATACCCATGTTCTTTGTTTCTGTCTGTCGGTAATTTAGATGTTACAGATTTTCCTGATGAGGTCACCTTGCAGACGAAACGTTCAGAATTAAATGAGTTATTTTGGTAATCTGGTTTATGCCCACCCTCCAAATGGCCGTGTCCTTGTTAGAAAAATTGAAAATACCCATAAGAAAATTAACAACCTCCTTCATGCTTTCGACTTCAACAACACATGTCTACAAGAGAATCCGCTCTCTCAATATTCATATATCTATCTATCTATCTATCTATCTATCTATCTATATATATATATATATATATATATATATATATATATATATTATATATGCAGAAAAAACCACGGACTAAGGTTCTTATTTCCCGGTGTTTTTTTCTGCATATCATTTTCACGTGGGCCTTGTGAATTACTCCAAAATATTATATATGTATATATACATATATTTATACATATATTTATACATATATATATATATATATATATATATATATATATATATATATTCATATATATGTTCCCGTCTGGGGTATTGGCTGCTTGTTATTGTGGCAAAGTAGCATGCAGTTGATACTTTTGAGTCTATATGGGGCGCCCCTACGGACCAGAGCCACACACCATATTTTGTCTATGATAGAGGAAAACTCTGTTAATAAAGAAATGATGACACTTTTATACTACGACTGTTCCTCTGTTATGCTGTCCCCGAACCCCTTGTTGCTGTCCTGTACCATTTCTCTGAGTATTCATTTTCTGTGGTGGGGGAAAACAATACTCCCACCAATTATTTCCCCTTGGGTCGTAAGAGGCGCGAAGAAAGGGACGGGGATTGGGACTAGACATCCTTCTCCTTGTAGCCTCACAGGGGACATTCCTAAAAGAAAAGGTAAAGGCATAAGAGGGTCTGGGAGTTTTCGGACCAGCACTCTAAGGTTTGTGTCTTTTAATGTGCGTGGATGTGGTACAGATGAGAGTAAAAGGGAAGAGATAAGTAGTATGTTTGTGAGAAGAAAGATGGATGTGTTGGCTTTGAGTGAAACTAAGTTGAAAGGGAAGGGTGAGTGTAAGTTTGGGAGTGTAAGTGAGAGGTTATCAGGAGTGAAGAGAGGGCGAGGGAGGGAAGGGGTGGCTATTCTAGTAAGTGAAGAGATAGGTAAACGTGTAGTGGAGTGGAAGGAGGTTTCCTCAAGGATAATGTGGATGAAGGTGAAACTGGGAAAAGAGATGTGGGTTTTTGTAAGTGCATATGGGCCTGGCAGTGAGAAGAGTGTAGAAGAAAGGGAGGCTTTTTGGATAGATTTAAATAAGTGTATAGAGGATTTAGGGAGAAATGTCAACGTAATAGTACTGGGAGATCTTAATGCTAGGGTAGGAAATAGTCCAATTGATGGAGTGGTTGGAAAATGTGGAGTTCCAGGAAATAATCGTAGTGGAGAGTTGATGGTAGAATTGTGTCTAGAAAGAGAGTTGATGATAGCAAATAAAGTGTTTTGGAATAAAGTCAATATTAAGTACACATGGGAGAGGGTGGTGGATGGAAGGGTGGTAGAGCGTTAATGAATAATGTAGTGGTAAATAGGATTATGATAGGAAGAGTTAAGGATGTACATGTGCTAAAGGGAGAGGGTGGAGGAATATCAGATCACTTTTTGTTGGAAGGTAAGTTGAGAGTGGATGATAGATGGAGAAAGAGGAAAGGGACAAAAGGTAGGGAGGTGCTTAGAGTGAACTCTTTAAATGAAAAGGAAAAGGAGAAGGAGTACAAGAAGAAGCTGAAGGAGTGGGAGGGAGTGAAGGATAGAGTAGAGCTAGATGTGGAGGAGGAATGCGGATGGTTCAAGGAGGGAGTCACAAAGTGTGCAAGGATGGTCAGTGGAACAAGAATGACAGGAGGAAATAGAAGGAAGGGTAGTGAATGGTGGGATGAGGAAACAAAGAAGGTTGTAGAAGAGAAGAAGCGAGCTTTCACAGATTGGTTACAAAATAGGACGGGGGAGTCATATGAGAGGTACAAAGAAAAGAAAAGAGAAGTAAAGTAAAAGGTAAAGGAGGCAAAGAGGAGAGCAGATGTGAAATAGGGTAAGAGTATGACAGAAAATTTTGAAAGTAATAAAAAGATGTTTTGGAAAGAAATTAAGAGAGGAAGAGGAGGCGAATCAAGTAGAGAAGAAAAGGTAAAAGGTGCAGATGGAGAGATGATAATGGAAGAGAAGGAAGTAAGGGGAAGATGGGCAGAATATTTTAGGGAGTTGCTAAATGTGAAGGAGGATAGGGAGGGAAAGATAGCTGCAGTAGGAAATGCTAAGAAAATGACCGTGATGAATGAGGAAAAGGGAGGAGAAATAAGGAAGGATGAAACGAAGACAGTTGTTGGGATGATGAAAGTAGGTAAGGCACCTGGTCTGGATGGATGCCATGCAGAATGTCTAAAAAAAGGCGGTACGGTGATGGTGGACCGGCTGGTGAGGTTATTTAATGTTTGCTGGAGAGAGGGTAGAGTGCCGAAAGACTGGAGGAGTGTCTGTATAGTTCCTCTTTATAAGGGAAAAGGGGACAAGTGTGAATGTAGTAGATTCAGAGGGATTAGCTTGTTAAGTGTAGTTGGGAAGGCTTATGGGAGGATCTTGATTGAGAGGATTAGGAGAGGAACAGAGGGAGAAATTAGTGAGGAACAGTGTGGATTTAGGACGGGTAGAGGTTGTGTAGAACAGATCTTTGTGGTAAGACAGATATGTGAGAAAGCTATAGGAAAGGGGAGGGATGTTTTTTGGGCTTTTATGGATCTGGAAAAGGCTTACGATAGGGTAGACAGAAAGGCACTGTGGGAGGTTATGCAGATATATGGGATAGGAGGAAAGCTTCTAGGAGCTGTAAAGAGTTTTTATGACAATACTAGAGCTTGTGTCAGGATTAGAAATGGAGAGAGTGAGTGGTTCGAGGTAAAGGTGGGACTTCGTCAAGGATGCGTTATGTCGCCCGTGCTGTTCAACTTATACATGGATGGGGTGGTGTGAGAGGTAAATGCAAAGGTATTGGGTCAGGGATTGGAGATGGTTAAAGAAAATGGAGAAAAGTGGGAGGTGAGCCAGCTGTTGTTTGCGGACGACACTGCGCTTGTGGCAGGATCGGACGAGGGATTGAGAAAGTTGGTGACAGAGATTGGGAGAGTATGTGATAGAAGAAAGCTAAAGATAAATATGGGTAAAAGTAAGGTGATGAGATGTACAAGGGGTGAAAGTGGCAGTAGACTGGAAGTGAGCATTAAGGGAGAGCGACTGGAGGAAGTGGATAGTTTTAGATACTTGGGTGCAAATGTGGCCGGAAAAGGTGGAGTGAAGGTGGAGGTAGAATGTGGATTGAGAGAAGCGAGTAAATGCTTTGGTGGATTAAAAAGTGTAATGAGGAATAGAAATTTGGGAATGGATGCTAAGAAGAAGACTGTTTGAAGGAGTGATTGTGCCAACAGCACTGTATGGGGCAGAAACATGGATAATAAGAGAGGAAGAGAGAAAGAGTTTGAATGTATTTGAGATGAGGTGTCTGAGAAGTATGATGGAGGTTACTAGGCTAGATAGAGTGAGAAATGAGGAGGTGAGGAGAAGAACAGGGGTGGAAAGGGAGTTGGGAGATAGGGTTGATGAAAGAGTATTAGGATGGTTTGGACACATGGAAAGAATGAGTGAAGAAAGACTAATAAAAGAAGTACGGAAGTCAGATGTGGAGGGAGTGAACATGAGGGGACGTCCTAAGTTGAGATGGATGGATGGGGTGAAGGGGGCTTTGGGGAAAAGGGGAATGTCTGTTGAGGAAGGACGGGAGAGAACAGAAGACATGTGTGAATGGAGAATGGTTGTATATGGATGATGTTGTGATGCATGATGTGGAATGGGCAGGTGAATGGGTGGTGAGGTAGTATGTGTGAGCAACATTTGACGCAGCCCGAAGGGATTTCTCCCCGTCCTCTCCTTTTATGCATGGGGGGACTGAGAGGGGGGGTCGCCGATTTAATGAAGCGGCCTTGCTGTGGATGTGCTGTGTCTTGCAACACTGCTTCTGACCCATGGCAGTGGACAAGGTGCAGAGATGACCCGTCATCCAGAAGGTGCTAAGACAAGAGGGAGGGTGGAGGGGTGTGGAGTATATTCAGGGATGGAATGAGTGGGAATGATTTTATGCCTTTTCCTTTTTGGCTACCTACCTTGTAAGGGGAAGAAGCCTTGGTATATGTATGTATGTATGTATATATGTATGCATATGTATATATATATATATAAATATATATATATACATACATAATTATATATCTATGTATGCATATGTATATATATATATATATATATACATATATATATATAAGATATATTATATATATATATATTAATATATATGTATATATATTATCAATATATATATATATATAAAGATATGTATATATATATATTAATATATATGTACATATATATATATATATATATATATATATATATATATACACATAATTATAGATTACTTAAATATATATAATATATATATATATATATATATATATATATATATAAATATATGAGTATACTTAGAAAGCTAAAGATAAATGTGGGTAAAAGTAAGGTGATGAGATGTACAAGGGGTGAAAGTGGCAGTAGACTGGAAGTGAACATTAAGGGAGAGCGACTGGAGGAAGTGGATAGTTTTAGATACTTGGGTGCAGGTGTAGCAGGAAAAGGTGGAGTGAAGGTGGAGGTAGAATGTAGATTGAGAGAAGCGAGTAAATGCCTTGGTGGTTTAAAGAGTGTAATGAAAAATAGACATTTGGGAATGGATGCGAAGAGGAGACTGTATGAAGGAGTGATTGTGCCAACAGGACTGTATGGGGCAGAAACGTGGAACATAAGAGAAGAAGAGAGAAGGAGTTTGAATGTGTTTGAGATGAGGTGTCTGAGAAGTATGGTGGGGGTTACTAGGCTAGATAGAGTGAGAAATGAGGAGGTGAGGAGGAGAACAGGGGTGAAAAAGGATTTGGGAGAGAGGGTTGATGAAAGAATATTAGGATGGTTTGGACACATGGAAAGAATGAGTGAAGAAAGACTAGTAAAAGAGGTATGGAAGGCAGATGTGGAGGGAGTGAACATGAGGGGACGTCCTAGGATGAGGTGGATGGATGGGGTGAAGGGGGCTTTGGGGAAGAGGGGAATGTCTGTTGAGGAAGGAAGGGAGAGGACGGAAGACAAAGGTGAGTGGAGAATGGTTGTATATGGATGATGTTGTGACTGCATGAGGAGGAATGGGCGGGGGGGGGGGGCCGGGGTAGTATGTGTGAGTAAATTTTGACGCAGCCCGAAGGGATTTCTCCCCGTCCTCTCCTTATATGCAAAGGGGGACGGAGAGGGGGGGTCGCCGATTAAATGAAGCGGCCTTGCTGTGGATGTACTGTGTCTTGCGACACTGCTTCTGACCCAGGGCGGTGGGCAGGGTGCAGGGATGACCCGTCATCCAGGAGGTGCTCAGATGAGAGGAAGGGTGGGAGGGGTGTGGAGTGTATTTAGGGATGAAATGGGTGGGAGTGTTTTTATGCCTTTCCCTTTTTGGCTACCTCCCTTGGAAGGGGGAAAAAGCCTTGGTATATGTATGTATGTATGTACTTAGGTAGGAGATTCTCCTTCTGGCAAGAATTGTTGTCTATGATAGCATACTGACCTCTCCTTGTTTCGTACTTATTTTATGTTATTTTTTCTTTCTGACCTTTCCCTAGCACATTCTGTGTAACACTTCCCAATATATTTGCGCATTAATGTTTGTATGTGTTAATTCTGCCTTGCGAATGAAGTTGTGTAACTTCGAAATGTTGGTACCGAAATATCTACTGGTTTGAAAACCCTGCGTCAGTGTTGTAATATCATTTGCTGATCTACATAGATTGCCTCTTGAAATACGTCGCCTTGTTCGCGGTACTGAAGAAGTTAATAAGAAAATTTTTGTCATCATGCTTTTATATGCGATATGTATATATATATATATATATATATATATTATATATATATATGTATATATAAACATATATATATATACATACATATATATACACATATATATGTATATATATATACATATATACATATATAAATATATATATATATATGATGTGAGCGGAATAGGAAACACAGGAGTCTTAGTCTTGAGTTTATTCCTGACTAGTTTCGCAGGTATGCTTTTTCAAAGGAATATGTGTACAAACGGGCTGTGGGCATTATATACATGGGGTGTACCTCACCACCTCTCCGAGTTACCATATTTGGTGACGAATGTGAACATCACATTGTGACTAACGTAACAATGAAGAAATTTTTACAATTAAATATGATAACACTAATAACAAAGAAATTATTAATAGAGAATGTAACAATAGTAATGATAACAATGAAGATAAATATTTAAATAATAATATTAACAATAATAACAAAAATGATAATACAGTAGAAGTAATAATTATAATAATGAAAATAATAACAATAAAATAAAAGTAATAATAATAATAATAAAATTAAATATAAAAATAATATAAGTTATTATTATAATACTAATAACCAAGAAATAAACATTATTAATAGTAATTATGACAATAATAGTGATAACAATGATAATAAAAACGAAAAATTAAATATTCAAATAATAGTAGTAACAATAATAATAATAATAATAATAATAAAGATAATGAAAGTAATAATAATAATGATGGTAATAATAAAACTGTAATGATGAAATTATAAATATATATGATGATAGTAATAATAAATAAATAATAGTTATAATAACCTTTTTCCCACTTCGGCCTACCCTCTCCAGCTTTCTTCCTTTCACTCCATGCTACCTTGCCCCAACTTTTTATCATGATTTATTCTTTTAATACTATTTGTTACTTTTTATTTTCAACACTATTATTATTATCATTGTTATTATAACTATTATTTATCTATTATTACTATCATCATATATATTTATAATTCTATAATTAAGCGATACCTCTGAAGCCATGTATTAACTTTGTATACTACTTAAGCTTTCAACAAAGGATGTCACCTTTGACCTGATTTTTCCAATTGATTTTTACAGAATGTGTAACGGCATCCAAATGACTGATTACCAATATGAGCATTCAATCAGTTATCTCAAATTATCATGTGATGAAGAATATATATACGTAAGACATTTCTAGAACATTTTGAACAAAATTTTACTTATGGTGAACTACGAAAAAGCTTACCGGAGTATCATGATGTAAATAGATCTGTATAATGTAAATGTCCATATCGTTTATGTTAGGGCCAAATGACTAGAACTGTCTATATTGACCATCTTTATACATAATTCGTACATACAATTACAAATGACTTGCAATACATCTTATCTCAATGATCCCATGATCACGACATGTATTGCACCAAACCAGTCTCAACATTCCTCTAAAGGTCTCGACAGATAAGAAAGATAAGTGAATGAGGTGTGGAAAGCAAAGGTGGAAGGAGTGAACATGAGGGAGGCGGCCAAGGATGAGATGGATGGATGGGATAATGGGGGCATTGGGAAAGAGGGGAATGTCTGTAGAGGAAGAAAGGAAGATGACAGAAGATAGGGGTGAGTGGAAAATAGTTGCGTATGGATGATGCTGTAATGCATGGAAGGGAGTGGGTGGGGGTGGGGGGAGAAGGAGTATGTGTAAATATTTTGACGCACTCCGAAGGTATTTCTCCCCGTCTTCTCTTTTCCTGCATAAGAGGAAGTTTAGCCGATCAAATGAAGCGGCCTTGCTGTGGATGTACTGTGTCTTGCTACATTCTTTCTCACCCAGGGCAGTGGGCGAGATGCAGGGATGACCCGTCATCTAGGAGTCAAGAAAAAAGTGAGGGAGGGGTGGTGAAGGGGAGTGAAATATGTGGGAATGATATGGGTGGGAGTGAATTTATGCCTTTGATTTTGGCTACCTCCCTTGTAAGGGGAAAAAGCCGTTATTATATGTATGATGATAATGATAATAATAACAGTAATAACAACAGCAACGACTATAATATTAATAATAATAATAATAATAATAATAATAATAATAATAATAATAATGATAATAATAATGATAATAATAGTAATAATAACAATGGTAATAAGAACGAGTAATAAAAAGTAATAATGATAATAATGATAATAATAATAATGATAATAATGATAATAATTACAAAAACATAACAGTAATAATAATAACAATAATAATAATAATAATAATAATAATAATTATGCTACTAATATTAATAACACTAATGATAATAAAAAGAAAATCAAAATATTAATAATAATAGTATTAGTAGTAATAATTATCATAATGAATATGATAACGTTAATAATAAAAATAATTTATACACTTGTAAAATTCTGATAATCTTGTTTGTCATCATTCTTGCTTGCTTGAAACCGTCACCCAGCCAATCAGAAGAAGATATCTTACGACACGACAGAAGACCAGCCAATCAGAAGAGATATGACGTCACAACTGAGGACCAGCAAATCAGATGAAGAGATCAAAAGAGATATGACGTCACGACTGAGGACTAGCCAATCAGAAGAGAAATGACATCACGACATCAGCTCTGTGGGTCCTAAGGAACCCCAGCTCTGAGCGCGTGACGTCACGACTGCTAATTTTCCAATTTGCCAATCTTTTAATTTCCAGTTTTCCGATTACATATTTTCTGACCATTAATATTCAACATTTTCATATTCATTATCTAAAAGTATAGCCAACTCCTGAATTAGCATCTATGAGGCATAACGAGTACATTACAATCTTACGTAGTGTTCCAAGGAACGATATGACGTCACAATTTTCCGATTACTTATTTTCTGACTATCAATATCTAAAATTTTCATATTCAGTATTTAAAAGTATAGCCAACTCCTGAATTAGCATCTATGAGGCATTATGAGTTTATTCAAATATTACGAACCGTATGAATCATATGATGCGTAGTTTTCAAAGCAACGACATGACTTGACAATCTTCTTATATCACTTCTTATAACTAATCAAGTCACTGCCTTCGTCTACAGCTCTAAATTATACTCAATTTGATATAGAAACTTATCTTTCGTGATTTATACTATACGGTGACAGTGACATAGTATATCTATCATAAAGGTTATATTTAAAAACGTTGCTAATTCCTCAAGTCCCATGAGACTCCCTAAATGATAATGATAATGAGTGGGAGTGGGATTGGGATTGGGAGTGGGATGACGAGACGTGACATAACATAAGCATAATTAAGGAGGCTATCCTTATTTAATTTCTTGAAAACGCCTTTATCCAGTTTACTTTCCTTCGAGAGAGCACGAGGACCACACACAACTCGTAAGTCTTAAGCTAATAGTAACCTGCTTTAAAAAGAGGAGCCATTTAAGATTCTATTTGACACAACGGGTCACGGGTGGTCTAGTAATAACAATAGAAATAATGATAACGATAATAATAAATAATAATTTCAAAAATAATGATAATAATAACTGTAGGTGCAACGGAGGTAAGAGGGCCTGATGTCAACAAGAATGAAAGTGACAAGTGTATGACAATTCATGCCATTCCCCAACGCATTAAATTTTCTTCTTCATATATGATAAAGACAAATTATATTATTCAGCTGAGGGATTTTTTTATTTCTATTATTTTTTCTATATATTCTATATATTCTATATATTTTATATTAATTTTCTACTTGTTTATGTTGATATACATATGATTTTCTTTACTTTTCTTTCATATATCTAATTTTTTTCTACTTTATTTCTTATTTTTCTTATATTCTTATTATCTTTTCTTTGTTCCAATTTCAATTTTTCTATATATATACATTTTATCATCATTATTAATGTTATAAATCTTTGTATTGGTTCTACCTATTTAGTCACCTCAGTAAATGTTCTCATAAAGAAAATTAGGATATATATTTCTTGGCATATATACATTTTATCAACATTATTGATGTTATAATTCTTTGTATCGGTTCTACGTATTTAGTCACCTCAGTAAATGTTCTCATAAACACAATTTGGATATATTTTTCTTGCCATATATCCATATTGGTTATAACTGATCCTCATGTAGTTTTTTGAATTCTGATTTTGACCATTTCTGGCACTTTGATTTTGGTGTCGATAATTGTACTGCCAGTAGATGTGGCTTTCTTCCTCATTGCCTGGGACGTAGCAGAATGTATTGTCGTAGTAATTTGTTTTTCGTCCAATATCATTGCTGGTCGCAGGTGGCCTACTGTACTCAGTTGGTCTCGTGTTTGGTACCTGTCTTTCTCTGGTATTGTAGGTTCTGTGGTGCTCATTGCACCTGTTGTTTTGGTACTGCCTTTGTTGGTAATTATTTTGGTGTCTTAGTTTACGTTGATTGCCCCTTTTCTGGTCGGCTTTTTGGATTGGCTGTCCGCGAAGGTTTCTGCTTTCTTGAGTGTTCCTTGCGCAGGATTCAGCCATCTTCCTTTTCGCCTTTCTTTGGAGGGCAGAGTTGCTTAAAGGCTCACTAACGAACTCTTCTTGCTTAACTTGTGATAAATAAGCTTTGTATTTTCGAGTTCGTCTTTCTCTGTGGGTGAGAGTTTTGGTTTCTGACTCTTGTTGACAAGTTTCCTCTTCTGGTTGACTTTCGATCGATACCTTGTCATTTTGAGGTGAAGAAAGCGTAGCCACATTTTTTTCTTGTATTGATGGGTCTTTCTCTCGACCCCCAGAAGCCTCAGAATGGTGTTTAACGCATTCTTCGGAAACATTGGAGTTATCTTCAACGTCCATTGTCTCTTCTTCTTTGTTATCATCGATCTTAACCAATAAAGGTTCATTGCACTCAGAATCTTCTTTGTATTCATCAGGAACAATAACATCTACCGGTATTAAAAGCTCCTGGGTATTGTCTGGAACGCCTTCTACGAGTATCTCCTCTTTATCAGCCTTTGTAACCTTTTCGTCTTCTTGCAGAATCTTCTCTTCCTCGAGATATTTCTGCTTCTCTTTAGGTTTCTCGTTGGGTTTATAATCTCCCTTATTCTCCTGAGGGATGTCGATGGAACAAGACCTTTCAAAATGTAAGAGTCCCAATTGGTCTTCGCCAGTTTCTGGTGAGGCTTTAATTCCGCAGCAGTTTACTTTTTGGAATACCTCACGACACCACTTGGAAACTGTCTGGAGCGCTTTGCCAAAGCCCAGAACGATGATGATGGAGCAGCCGGCCATTTCTAATGCGCTTGAAGATCCTGTGGACGATCTTCTTTTGTCTTTTCATTTGGCTGTCCTCGTCAATCTGACGAATAGGTGAAATCAGTTTACGATATATGATTTCATGGAAGCTTTGCATACTTTTAAGTTAATGTACAACTCACTGTGGTGATTCTATTTCATTCAAGATCATCAATTTCTGGAAAATGGAGAGCATATTGATTTTGACGGATCACATTATCTCAATCACAAAGAATTAGGTTAATTGTAATTAAGGACATGGCTACTTATGTTAGTGTACACATACTATAACATACATACAAATGATATTTATATCACTTATACACACGTGTAGATCTTGTATCAAACCAGGCACAAATTCTACAGCTATTGCGGATTCACCTGATTCGAGTCAATATATTTACTTCTGACTTCATAAGGTCCACGCTATTGAGGAAAAGTCCTCTTCGAAATTCATAAGCGTTTTTTTTTTCTTTTTTTCTCCAGGAGACGACGATATTACGCAGCCAAGGGGGAAGAGGACGCCCTCCTGAAGGAAGCGGGCCTCCAGGGACCGAGACCCACTGACGTATCCATTTTGAAGAAGTGAAAGGAATTTCCAATACCGGAAGGTACTTGTATTTTTTGTCCTGGATATCGTTTGTGATTTTATTAATTGCCATGGCATTACTAGATTTATAGGCTGTATTATTATTATTTTCATTAATATTATAATATTATTATCAATGTTAACATCCTATAGCTGTTGTAAGTTATCATATAATAATAATGATAATAATAATAATAATAATAATGATAATAATGTTAATATCAAAATAATAATGATAATAATAATAAAAATGATAATAATAATATTAGATACAACAACCACAACATCAACAACAACAATGATAATGATAATAATAATAATAATAAGAAGAAGAATTATAATAGTAATAACGTTAATGATGATGATGATAATAATAATAATAATAATAATAATATCAATATAATAATAATATCAACAACAGTAATATTAATAAATACGACACCCACAACAATAACAATAGAAATGATAATACTAAATAATAATAATAATAACAATGATGATAGTAATAATGATACCATAATAATATTATTAATGATAATAATAATAATGATAATAATAATAATAATAATAATAACAATAATAATAATGAAGGTAATAATAATAGGAGTAACAATAATGATCATTATTATTACTACTATTATGTAGATGATAAGTAGGATGACGTTTTGGAAGTGACAGGAATTACAAAATATATATATTGGTAATGTACTTGGTAATGAAGGTCCTTTTTTGTATTAATTCCATTTATCATATTATACATACACACACACACACATACAAACACACACACACAAACACACACACACACAATATATATATATATATATATATATATATATATATATATATATATTTACTGTATATACATAATCATTCTCTCTCTCCTCCTCCCATCCACTCCCTCCATCCTCCCCTCCAACCGACCTCGCAACCCCCACCCCAACCCCCCAACCCCCATACCGACGCTCTTAAGACAGGTCACACCCCACTACCCCCTCCCCCTCCACCATCCATGTAGGTTAGGCTCTGATATTTATAACTATTTATTTATTTATTTATCTATTTATTTATTTATTTATTGTAAGTATTGTTCCGCAACACTCTATGTATCTGTATTGGTTTACGATTTGATGTATTGATGTCTATTTTTTGATTAGTGAATTTCTGTTATCATTTATACCCATGTTCTTTGTTTCTGTTTGTCACTAATTAACATGTTACAGATTTTCCTGATGATGTCTCCTTGCAGATGAAAAGTTAAGAATTAAATGAATTACTTTGGTAATCTGGTTTATGGCCACCCTCCATATGGCCGTGTTCTTGTTAGAAAGCTTGAAAATGCCCATAAGAAGATTAACAACCTCCTTCATGCTGTCGACTTCAACAACACGTCATGTCTAAAAGAGAATCCGCTCCCTCAATATTCATATATATATATATATATATATATATATATATATATATATCAACATATATATATATATATATATATATATATATATATCAACATTTATATATGTATATTTATATATATATATGTATATGTATATATATATATACACAAATATATATGTATATATATATACTTAAAAATATGTGTATATTCACACACATATATATATATATATATATATATATATATATACATATATATATATGTATATATATATGTATGCACTAAAACCCCACTATTATTTGGATTTAAGAAAAGAAGGAAATAACGAATTTCCGTATATTTCGATCACTTGCTGTGATCCTCTTCAAGCGGAATACATAGACAAGAGAACATACATATCTTACATACAGATGAGAGAGGTAAAGTTAGGGAACATGGACAAGACATCTCATGTGGCATCTATATTGTTACGCGGGTTATGTGGCAAATCGTCCGCTTTTACAATGTGAGGAAATATCTTATATATTTATATATTTATATTATTTCCTCACATTGTAAAAGCGGACGATTTGCCACATAACCCGCGTCTTGTCTATGTATTCCGCTTGAAGAGGATCACAGCAAGTGATCAAACTACACGGAAATTCGTTATCTCCTTCTTTTCTTAAATCCAAATAATAGTGGGTTTTTAGTGCAATTACTAATGTGTAACGACATTACTGGACAGTGATATATATGTATGTATATATATATATACATATATACCATTAATATATATATATATATATATATATATATATATATGTATATATTTATATATACATACATATACATATATATCATTAATATATATATACATATATATATATATATATATATATGTATATATATATATATAAGTATACTTAGGCAGGAGATTCTCCTTCTGGCAAGAATTGTTGTCTATAATAGCATACTGACCTCTCCTAGTTTTGTGCTTATTTTATTATATTTTTTCTTTGTGACCTTCCCCTAGCACATTCTATGTAACACTTCCAATATATTTAGGCATTAATGTTTGTATGTATTAATTCTGCCTTGAGAATGAAGTTGTGTAACTTCGAAATGTTGGTACCGAAATATCTACTGGTTTGACTACCCTGCGTCAGTGTTGTAATATCATTTGCTGATCTACATAGATTGCCTCTTGAAATACGTCGCCTTGTTCGCAGTACTGAATAGGTTAATAAAAAAAAATTTTCATCATGCTTTTATATGCGATATTTTTATATATATATATATATATATATATATATATGTATATATATAAATACATATATATATAAATATATATATATATGTATATATAATATATAAATATATATATAAATATATATATATATGTATATATATATATATATACTCATATGTATATATATATATACATACACACACACACATATATATATATACATATATATATATATATATATATATATATATATATATATATATATATCAAAAATTATTTCAGACAAATGAGAGATAATGTGGGTGGGGAAGGGCAAACGAAGATGTGTTGGGAATAGAGTTTATTGCCCTTACGTTGCGACCAACTTGGTCTTCTTCAGAGGACTACAGCATTACAGACGGATCACAATTCTTATATTCGTAGCGGGTTCCCTCTCGCTATGAATATAAGAATTGTGATCCGTCTGTAATGCTGTAGTCCTCTGAAGAAGACCAAGTTGGTCGCAACGTTAGGGCAATAAACTCTATTCCTAACACATCTTCGTTTGCCCTTCCCCACCCACATTCTATCTCATATATATATATATATATATATATATATATATATATATATATATATATATATATATATATATATATATATTTTGATTAAAATCAACTGCGCTAATAGATTTAACTATTTTCAGTTGTATCTTCTTAAGTTTAAGGAAGGACTTCCTATCAACTTCATTCAGCTTATGAACGAAATCATCCATGGTGAATGTGAAAAGAAAGGCGCTGGTGAATGCCGATGGTTTCTATTAAATATGTAACAGCATGTAAAAAACTGTTGACAACGACACCTAAAACTTCGGAGTTTTTTCACCTCGATAAGAGGCTTCCTCAGGGTGAGAAGGACTTCATTGGTGTAGAGGCGATGTTCTAGTCTTGAAGGTCTAGAGGCAAGTTAAGAAGGTAAATAAATAAATAAATAATAACGACAGGTAAGTGAGAGTTACTGGGGGAGTAAGAGGGGGGGGAGGGGGTGATAGATGAAGGCAAAGTTCAGAAAGTGAAGGAAGTGTGAGATAGATAGTGTGGGGCGGACCCACTTGCATAGTGTTATTATTATGTTAATGGTCATCCTATCTGCTCTATAATAAGGTTCCCTATCTAGCTAATCATACATATATGTTGTGAAGGAAGGACTTATTTTCTGCTCTACATTTTATTTGACTTTAGGTGTTTACGTGTTTAATATTGTATAGTTGTTAATTTAATTTAGTACAAGTCCTTCCTTCATTTAGTACAATTGACATTAAATATTCACATAATTTGGGAGCAGGTGTGGCTATATATGGCAATATGCCGTTAGTTTTGATATAGATTTTGATGTTAATTTTTAATTTGATTTCGTTTGATTTAAGCAATGCTTTGTCACACCTGCTTCCATTTGTTTTAAATATATATATATATATGGTAATTTTTTTTTTTTTTTTGGGGGGGGAGGGGGAGGTTACGTATGGCATGTGGCAAATGTGCCTTATGAATTCTATTTCGAACATTAGGGTTTAGGTGGTACACACATATCCTGTGGATATGTGTGTTTGTATGCGTCAATATGACTGGTGCATTAGTTATTCATATATCTTACTTTTACATCTTAAATTGCGTAACCTTTCCCCCTTTTTTTTTTTTTTTATTTTTATTTTTTATTTTTTTTTTTTTTTTTATTAGCTAGGGGCCGTGTCTTAGGCGGAAGGGCTGGATTTAACCTAATATAGTTTTAAGCCTGGGCCAGTTTATGTGATCTCGAGTTTTCTTTGTTGATTGAGGAGGTGGGGGTATTAAGTTGTGTTCTAGTATGTTATGCCATGCTTTACTACTCAGTCTGATTAGTCTTGAGTGTATTGTTTCTATGTTAGCTGTTTTGTGGAGTTGTTCTTGTGTTTCAAGGTATGGTGGTTTGTGTTTTAGTATATTTCTTAATGTTTTGTTTTGTAAGGTTTGCATGGCTTTGATGTTTGTGTGTGTGCTAGTGACTGTGATTATTGGGGGGTATTCCAGTTGTGGTCGTGCTAGTGTTTTGTAAAGTTTTATTTGTGTTTTTGGTGTGACTCCTCTGAAGCGTCTTAGCCTGTTGAGTGTATGTTTTGTGGTTTGTATTCTGTTTTTGATGTGGTGTTTTATTCCTTGTGTGTTGATGGTGAGGCCTAGGATACGTGCTTGTCTGTTGTATGGTACTATGTTGTTGTTTATTTTTATTGGTGGTGGATTGCGTGTTGAGATGGGTAGTAATTGGAATTTGTTTGTGTTTGTGGATAGTTTCCATTGTTTTTCGCATGTGTTGATTTTAGTGATTTCGTGTTCTGTCTTTCTGGCAAGCATGTGTTTTCCTGTAGTGTTAGGGTATGTGATTATTTGTGTGACGTCGTCTGCGTATTGTATAGTGTAGCTTCCGTGTGAAGGTGGTGGTATGTCTGATGTATATAGGTTAAATAGTGTTGGGGAGAGAACGCTTCCTTGGGGTACTCCGCTTTGGAGAGGGAAGGGTGGTCCTATGTGGTGGTTTATTTATATTCTTGCTGTTCTGTTGTCTAGGAAGCTACACAGTGTTTTCGTGATGGTGTCTGGAAGTTGTGTTTGTATGATTTTGTATTTAAGGCCTTCGTGCCATACTTTATCGAAGGCCTTAGATATGTCACGAGAAATTATGTTACATGCGTGTTTGTGTCTTTGTGCGTCTGCAATTGTTTCATAAATAATGGCGAGTGCTGTATGTGTTCCTTTGCCAGGTGTAAATCCGTGTTGGTTAGGGTTGAGCATGTCGTGTTCGTGTAAGTGTGCCATAAGTCTGTTTGTGATTAGTCTTTCGTATATCTTTCCGGGTGTTTCTAGTAGTGATATGGGTCTGTAGTTTTGTATTTGTGTGATGTCTTTGTTTTGTTTCGGTATGAATGTGATGATTGAGTTTTTGAATTTTTGTGGGAAGTATCCTAGGCTAAGTGTTTCGTTGTATATGTCTGTGAGTAGTTGTATTGTTATGTTTGGTAGGTGTGCGAGTATTTGTTTCGTTATGCCTGAATGTCCTGGAGCTTTGTTTTTGGTGTGTTTGATTATGTTTTTAACGTCTTCTAGGTATATGGGTCCTCCGATGTAGTTGTCAGTGTCTAGTCTGTTTAAGTCTATGTTTGTGTAAGGTTGTGTTTGGTGGTGGTGCTGTGTTATGTGTGTGAGTATTTTAGTTTCATGGTTTGTGTCGAATTGCGTGTTTTCTGCTGGTGTGATTTGAAAAATGTTTTGCCATACCTGTCTGAATGCGTCTTCTTTGCCTTTGTCGTCGTGTAGTTTTTCGTTGTTGTGAATTATGTAGGGTAAAGTGTTAGTCTTAGATCCTTGTAGTCTCTTTATTGTGTTCCAGAAGTCTTTTGGTTGTTTGGGGTTGAATTTGATGTTTGAAATTAGTTTGTTCCATGTTTCTTCATAGTTTCTTTTGTGTTCTTCTAATATCTGTATTTGTAGTTGTTTAATTGTTTGTGATATGTGTGGAGTCCAGTTGTTTTTAGTTATGGCTTTGTTTTTTATGTTATTTGCTTTCCATATTAGTTGTTTTAGTGTTTTAGATGTTTTTGGTGTGGGTAGTTGTTTGTAGTGTATTGTAGGGATGCTCTGTGTGATTGCATTGTTAATTAGTTTGTACCAGTTTTCTATTTTTCCGTCTATGTATTGTGTGTTTTTTGTTTGGATGTTTGTGTTGTTTTGTGTTTCTGTGTTGTTGTATTCTTCTGTAGTTGTTTCTAGAATTGTTTTGAATTTCTTCCAATCTGCTTCTTTAAAATGTAGTCTAGGTGGTGTGGGGATAGTGATCGCTGTGGTGGAGAGTGTTAAATGAAGTGGTATGTGATCTGAAGATGTTATGTCGCCTGGGTGTATTCTGTATGTAAGGTGGTGGTGTCGGTTGGTGAATATCATGTCTGGGTTGCCTGTTCCGTTATGTGTAATGCAAGTTGGGAAGTCTGGACCAAGGAAGGTGAGGTGGTTTTGCGTTATGAGGTGGTGTATGTTTTTTCCTACGTGATTATTGTGTGAATGTTTTAGTGTTTTATGTTTTGCGTTAAAGTCTCCTATGATGTATGTTGGTTGTGGTTTCTGTGTGATTTTCAGTATGTCTTGTGTTGGTAGGTATGGTCTTCGTGGTGGGAGGTATGTAGTGGCTATGATGATGGGTCCTTTGTTTGTGTGTATTTCTATGGCTAACATGTCTTCGTCAAAGTCGTCTATTAATTTGTATTTTATGTTCTGTTTAATGGCTATGGCTATTCCGGCATTGTCTTCGTTGTAAGTGTTTTGTGTGTGTGTGTTGTAATTAAATATTTTGACTGTGTGTTTACCTATCGAGTTGAGTAGAATAATGTCTGGTGTTTGTGTTAAGTAGTGATTGGTAAGTTGGTTTTTCCTGTGGAATGACCAGTGTTGTACGTTGTGTTGTATTATGCGTATTGTGTCCATGTGTGTTTGAGTTATTGGCAGTTGACTGTCCAGTGTGGTGTGTCTGATGGTTTATGTTTGCGTATGTCGAAGTAACCTTGTTGTGTCTTGTTGTATCTGGTCTCTGTCAGTCTTTGGATTGGGGCTTTAGTCAAGTCGATTAGTTTTTGTTGAATCATGATGTCTACTGTCTCCTCAGGCATTTCTTTGGTGTATATGTATTTGATCTTGTTCTGTTGTAGGAGTGTGTGTGCGTTTTGGTGGATTTCTTCGTCTGTCAAGTTTGTTGTATTGGGTGTTACAATCTGTATTGTTACTGTGTTTTGTTCTGTTTTCTTTGTCTTTGTAGGTTGTTCAGTTTCTGATGTGGTGTGTGGTCTTTTATTTCTGTATTCCTCTGTTTCCATTTCTTCTGTTTGTGGTTGAGTGTGTGTTGTGTTGTTGAGCATGTTTAGTATAGCTGTGGGTTTTATGACAGAAGGTGGGATTACTATTGTGGGGAGTCCATTGGCTTTGTAATATGCGTCAATTGTCTGTTGAAATGTTCCAGGTGTAGCTGCTTCAGATATGTTAGCGTGAATGATTGCTGTGTTGATTACTGTTACATGTTTTAGGGAGATAGGGTTGGGTGTCGGTGTGGGGGTGACTGGGTAGCGTTGCTAGTGGCTATGTTTGCGTAAGTGGTGTTGGGGTGTGTGTGTGTGTTTTGCTCTCTATTCTCTTGTAGTTTCTTCTTAATTAAATCTTTTCTGACTTGGCATCTTCTTGCAAAGGTTGGGTGGTTCAGGTTACATGCTATGCATTTCTTTAAAGCATTATTGCAGTTGTTAATCCTATGTTCTTGGGAGCTGCATCCAGAGCAAATTGTGTAAGTGGAAGGTTTAGTGCAGTGTTTCAGTGTGTGGTCGTAGGCATAACATCTTGAGCATTGTGGGAGGTGAACATATATTTCTTGGCTGAGTGAGTGAGGTGGGAAAGACTGGCTGAACATGAGGATGCCGGATTCCAGGCTTTTCTTTACCATTGTTGACGTTTCCATCTTGATCTTGAGTATAGTGTTTGTGTTGGGTAGTTTTATGACGCTTGCTATCTTCATGTATGTGTTGAGTCGTTCCAGTTCGCTCTTGATCGTGTCTGTGTTCTCTTCGTGTATGTGTCCGTCTACTTGTTTAATGATCAATGTTCGTTTGGCGTCCAGTTCCGGGGGGTCAACAATGTCCAGTCCTTCCTTGGCGAATTCGGTCTTCGTGGTCTTCTTTGCGAGTTCTTCAATTGTTCCATCGTCAGCGATGGCGGTGTGTTGATTTCCGTTCGTAAATAGTTTCTGAATTGGTATTCCTAGCTTGGTCAAGAGTTTCCAAATTGAGGTCCTTTTGTTTTGGCCGGCCGAAGGCCGGGTTTCCCGTATATTAATTCTACCCATCGCGCCGAGGCGCGAAGGGTTTTAAGTGCGTGTGTGTGTTGCTGTGTATGAGATTGTGTTATGTATGAAGAAAAGAAGAAAGAAAAATGACGAGGAAATAGGTTTGGGGGAGGGGGGTCTCAAGGGGACGGTCAGTGCTCGCGCAGTGTAATGGCCTAGCGGTGGTTAAGGAAAGCGGCAGCGAGGGCTGGTACCCGCGTGTCCACTGGCAGTGCAGTATGGGCTCGGTCGCCGGATAGATTAGGCCCTATGCTGGTTCCGCTAGATGCGGGAGACCAGGAGATGGGGTTCCTCCCCACCCAGTCGACTGAGCAAGTTTTAAAGACCAGCAAGGGCTATGCTCAGTCGAAAGGGGGGTAATGAGGCATACACCGTCAGAGCGAGAAGGCTGAGAAATGCCCTTGGCTCGGGTAACGGTTTCAGTGTCGGCGTTTAACGACGGTCACAGCGGTGTGGGAGGTACTTCGGGAGACGTCCGTACGGTGTGGTGTCCAGTAGCCGAGTGGAGAAGCCAAGCCGTTAAGAAGGTGGCTAAGCGGGAGGCTTTTTATACTCGGTCGAACGGTTCAGTCGACCCCGAGCGGATGGAATGCTGGGCTCTGATTGGCTCATAGGACGTTTCGCCTGATCTCGGGCGGCGGGGGTGACCTCTGTCTGCTACGCAGCTCAAGCGGCTAGGCCCGGGCAGAATGCTAGCTTGTGATTGGCTGCGGGGGTTCTCCCGTGATCTTGTGCTTACCCCGGGCAGAATGCTGGCTTCCGATTGGCTGCGGTGATTCTCTCGTGATCTGGAGGAGGCTCTGGTTTTTGGCTGGAGATCTTGGCGGCTTGATGGAAGGTCTTGTGTAGGTTGAAGAGGGAGCGGTTTCAGAGGGCGAGCTGAAGGGAGAATAAAATCAGAAGCAAGTTGTACATTAATGGTAGGGTGACGGGAAGTGATGGCTACGGCTTCTGCAATTTGCATACGCCTGTGGTTGGACTCTCTGTGAAGAATGGTCGTAGAGTCAAGTTCCTAGCCCAGTTCTCCTAAAGCCACGACAACAAACTAGCCCCTAATCGCTCGCAATTCGCCCGGTGGCAATAGCCCTCTTTTATACACTACTATCTTTTCATTTTCTAACAGACATTCTTCCCCTCCCACAAAACCCGATCCCGCGCAAGCGAGGTGGTCTTTTCTTGGAATCCAGAATCCAGAACTTGCCTCTAGACCTTCAAGACTAGAACATCGCCTCTACACTAATGAAGTCCTTCTCACCCTGAGGAAGCCTCTTATCGAGGTGAAAAAACTCCGAAGTTTTAGGTGTCGTTGTCAACAGTTTTTTACATGCTGTTACATATTTAATAGAAACCATCGGCATTCACCAGCGCCTTTCTTTTCACATTCACCATGGATGATTTCGTTCATAAGCTGAATGAAGTTGATAGGAAGTCCTTCCTTAAACTTAAGAAGATACAACTGAAAATAGTTAAATCTATTAGCGCAGTTGATTTTAATCAAAATTGTCTCCGTGAGAACCTGTGCCCTAGAAATATATATATATACATATATATATATGCATATATATAGATATATATATATATATATATACATATATATATATATATATATATATATACATATACCTCTTGTTTACTTATTTATCTAAGTATCAATTCCTTCATTTATTGAAAATTAAATTTTCATAGTCTCATTAATTAACTTCTTTATTTATTATCTCAGCAGTTATTATTCCTTTATTAGTTTATTTATTCGGATGGAAGTCACTTCAGCAGCATAAAATTACCTCTCGCTCGGGTATACAACTTTTATTGAGATTTATACAAAACTTTGTTCCCAATAGTATCAACTTATAACTTTGTCCTCAGGCGAAGAGAGCATACATCATTAACGCATTATGTGTTAATACGAGTATTTTGGTCTATTGCCTATGGTCTATTGCCTACTGTGTATTTGTTTTAATGATTAAGTTCATCTAAAATCCATGGGTATGTCATCGTCATCAAAGGGTCAAGTCAAGCAACAAACCTATGTCAGTCCACGAGCAGTCTCATTCATTTTCCAAAGTGAGGTCAATACCCTGAGTTGAGGATTAGCTCTGCAATATAATACTGCATATACAGATTCACGTTTTAGTGATATTGTGTACCTGCTTATAATTGGAGGGATTACGTTATCACAAATGAATGTTAGAAATCCTAGTTTACTGTCTAAAATATCTAGGGGCACATGTGTAAAACCAAACAAACTTCTATGTTTATAGTAATTTCATTTTATGATATACTATTATATCAAAGGTAATTCATGATTACTAGCAAACGTTAGTTTACTGTCTAGAATTTATCGTACCGTCGATGTAAAATCAGACCAAATCTTTATTCATGTAGGAGTGAAATATTTATAATCATTGTAATCAAATATGCATTCAACTGCAGAACTGATATAAAAATGTGTATAATGTGTTATGACATCTTAATATTTATTCATGTACTAAAATTGGCTTGTTTGTCACATAGAAGGATAATTCTAATTTTCATCAAAACATATATCAAATATATGTTACTATAACAAGCATTTGATTTAGTATCATAAACTATACATTATCATAGTTTGTTTTATTTACATTATAATAGTTTTTTTATGACTTTTTTTCGCATCCGTCCTATATATGGACCAAAAGGTCTCCTGTCGGCATGCTCCGCCTTTGTAATCCTTTATAAAGCGATTCCTCTGAAGTTATGTATTAACTTTGTATACTACTTAAGCTTTCAACAAAGGATTTTTCCAATTGATTTTTCCAGAATCTGTAACGGCATCCAAATGACTTATTACCAATAGGAGCATTCAATCAGTTATCTCAAATTATCATGTAATGAAGAATATATATACGTAAGACATTTCTAGAACATTTTGAAGAAAATTTCACTTACGATGAACTACGGAAAAGCTTACTGGAGTATCATGATGTAAATAGATCTGTATAAAGTAAATGGCCATATCGTTTATATTAGGGCCAAAGGACTGGAACTGTCTATATTGACCATCTTTATACATAATTCGTACATATAATTACAAATGACTTGCAATACATCTTATCTCAATGATCCCATGATCACGACATGTATTGCACCAAACCAGTCTCAAAATTCCTCTAAAGGTCTCGACAGATAAGAAAGATAAGTGAAAGAGGTGTGGAAAGCAAAGGTGGAAGGAGTGAACATGAGGGAGGCGACCAATGATGAGATGGATGGATGGGATAAAGGGGGCATAGGGGAAAGAGGGGAATGTCTGTTGAGGAAGAAAGGAAGATGACAGAAGATAGGGGTAAGTGGAAAATAGTTATGTATAGATGATGCTATAATGCATGGAAAGGAGAGGGTGGGGTGTGGGGGGGGAGTGTGTGTAAATATTTTGACGCAGTCCGAAGGTATTTCTCCCCGTCTTCTCTTTTTCTGTATGAGGGGACGGAGAGGGGCTTTAGCAGATTTAATAAGGCGGACTTGCTGTGTCTTGCTACATTCTCTCTCACCCAGGGCAGTGGGCGAGATGCAGGGATGACCCGTCATCCAGGAGTCAAGAAAAAAGAGAGGGAGGGGTGGTGGATGGGAGTGGAGTATGTGGGGATGATATGGGTGGGAGTGAATTTATGCCTATGATTTTGGTTACCTCCCTTGTAAGAGGAAAAAGCCGTTAGTATATGTATGATGATAATGATAATAATAACAGTAATAAGAACAGCAACGCCTATATAATATCAATATTAATAATAATATATGATAATAATAATAATAATAATACTAATGATAATAATAATAAAACAATAATAATAATGATAATAACAGTAATAATAACAATGGTAATAATAACAGGAGTAATAAAACGTAATAATGATAATAATGATAATAATAATAATAATGTTAATACTAATAATAATAATAAAAAGAAATTAATAATATTTATAATAATAATAGTAGTAGTAATAATTATTATAATGAATATGATAATGTTAATAATAATAATAATCTATATACTTATAAAATTCTGATAATCTTGTTTGTCATAATGCTTGCTTGCTTGAAACCGTCACCCAGCCAATCAGAAGAAGAGGTCTTACGTCACGACTGAAGACCAGCCAATCAGAAGAGATATGAGATCACAAATGAGGACCAGCAAATCATAAGAAGAGATCAGAAGAGAAATGACGTCACGACTGAGGACTAGCCAATCACAACAGACATGACATCACGACATTAGCTCTATGGGTCCTAAGGAACCCCAGCTCTGAGCGCGTGACGTCACGACTGCTAATTTTCCAATTTGCCAATTTTTCAATTTCCAATTTTCCGATTACATATTTTCTGACCATTAATGTTTAGAAATTTTATATTCATTATCTAAAAGTATAGCCAACTCCTGAATTAGCATCTATGAGGCATAATGAGTACATTAGAATCTTACGTAGTGTTCCAAGTAACGACATGACCTCACAATTTTCCGATTACATACTTTCTGACCATTAATATATAAAAATTTCATATTCAGTATTTAAAAGTAGAGTCAACTCCTGAATTATCATCTATGAGGATTTTGAGTTTAGTAAAATATTACGAACCGTATGAATCATATGATGCGTAGTTTTCAAGGCAACGACGACATGACTTGACACTCTTCTGCATTTCACTTCTTATAACTAATCAAGTCACTGCCTTCGTCTACAGCTCTAAATTATACTCAATTTGATATAGAAACTTATTTTCCGTGATTTATACTATACGGTGACGGTGACATAGTATATCTATCATAAAGTTTGTATTTAAAAACGTTGCTACTCGCTCAAGTCCCATGGGACTCCCTGAATGATAATGATAATGAGTGGGATCGGGAGTGGGATTGGGAGTGGGATGACGGGACGTGACATAACATAAGCATAATTAAGGAGGCTCTCATTATTTAATTTCTTGAAAACGCCTTTATCCAGTTTACTTTCCTTTGAGAGAGCACGAGGACCACACACAACTCGTAAGTCTTAAGCTAATAGTAACCTGCTTTAAAAAGAGGAGCCATTTAAGATTCTATTTGACCCAACGGGTCACGGGTGGTCTAGTAATAGAAATAGAAATAATAATAACAATATTAATAAATAATAATTTCAATGATAATGATAATAATAACTGTAGGTACAACGGAGGTAAGAGGGCCTGATGTCAACAAGAATGATTTATTGCGATTCCCCAACGCAATAAATTTTATTCTTCATATATGATAAAAACAAATTATATTATTCAGCTGAGGGATTTTCTTATTTATTTCTATTATTTGTTCTATAATTTCTATATATTTTCTATTAATTTTCTACTTGTTTATGTTAATATACATATGATTTTCTTTACTTTTCTTTCATATATTTAATTTTTCTACTTTATTTCTTATTATTCTTATATTCTTATTATCTTTTCTTTGTTCCAATTTCAATTTTTCTATATATATACATGTTATCATCATTATTGATGTTATAAATATTTGTATTGGTTCTACCTATTCAGTCACCTCAGTAAATGTTCTCATAAAGAAAATCAGGATATATATTTCTTGGCATATATACATTTTATCATCATTATTGATGTTATAATTCTTTGTATCGGTTCTACGTCCTCAGTAAATGTTCTCATAAACAAAATTTGGATATATTTTTCTTGCCATATATCCATATTGGTTATAACTATTCCTCCTGTAGTTTTTTGAATTCTGATTTTGACCATTTCTGGCACTTGGATTTTGGTGTCGATAATTCTAGTGCCGGTAGATGTGGCTTTCTTCCTCAATGCCTGGGACGTGGCAGAATGTATTGTCGTAGTAATTTGTTTTTCGTCCAATATCATTTCTGGTCGCAGGTGGCCTACTGTACTCAGTTGGTCTCGTGTTTGGTACCTGTCTTTCTCTGGTATTGTAGGTTCTGTGGTACTCATTGCACCTGTTGTTTTGGTACTGCCTTTGTTGGTAATTATTTTGGTGTCTTAGTTTACGTTGATTGCCCCTTTTCTGGTCGGCTTTTTGGATTGGCTGTCCGCGAAGGTTTCTGCTTTCTTGAGTGTTCCTTGCGCAGGATTCAGCCATCTTCCTTTTCGCCTTTCTTTGGAGGGCAGAGTTGCTTAAAGGCTCACTAACGAACTCTTCTTGCTTAACTTGTGATAAGTATGCTTTGTATCTTCGAGTTCTTCTTTCTCTGTGGTTGAGAGTTTTGGTTTCTGACTCTTGTTGACAGGTTTCCTCTTCTGTTTGACTTTCAATCGAAACCTTGTCATTTTGAGGTGAAGAAAGCGTAGACACATTTTCATCTTCTATTGGTGGGTCTTTCTCTCGACCCTCAGAAGCTTCAGAATGTTGTTGACCGCATTCATCGGAATCATCGGCGTTATATTCAGCGTCCATTGTCTCTTCTTTTTTGTTATCACCGATCTTAACCAATAAAGGTGAACTCAAGACAGAATCTTCCTTGTATTCATCAGGAAGAATAACATCTACTGGTATTAAAAGCTCCTGGCTATTGTCTTCAACGCCTTCTACGAGTATCTCTTCTTTATCAGTATTTGTAACCTTTTTGTCTTCTTGCAGAATCTTTTCTTCCTCGAGATGTTTCTGCTTCTCTTCAGGTTTCTGGTTGGGCTCATAATCTCCCTTATTCTCTTGAGGAATGTCGATGGAACAAGCCTCTTTATAATCTAAAAGTTCCAACTGGTCTTCGCCAGTTTCATTTGAGGCTTTAATTCCGCAGGAGTTTACTTTTTGGAATGCCTCACGACACCATTTGGAAACTTTCTGGAGGGCTTTGCCAATGACCCGGACAATGATGTTGGAGCAGCCGGCCATTTCTAATGCGCTTGAAGATCCAGTGGACGATCTTCTCTTGTCTTCTCAATTGGCTGTCGTCGCCAATCTGATGAACAGGTGAAATCAGTTTGCGACATATGATTTCATGGAAGCTTTGCATAATTTTAAGTTAATGTACAACCTACTGTGGTGATTCTATTTCAGTAAAGATCACCAATATCTGAAAATAGGAGAGCATATTGGTTTTGACGGAACACATTATCCTAATCCCAAAGAATTAGGTTAATTGTAATAAAGGACATGCCTAATTATGTTAGTGTACACATACTATAACATACATACCAATGATGTTCATATCCCTCATGCACACATGTAGATCTTGTATCAAAGCAAGCACAAATTCTACAGCTATTGCGGATTCGCCTGATTTGAGTCAAAATATTTACTTTTGACTTCATAAGGTCCATGGTACTAAGGAAAAGTCCTCTTCGAAATTCATAAGCGCATGATTTATTTATTTATTTATTTATTTATTTATTTATTATTTTTTTTACAGGAGAGGAAGATGTTACACAGCCAACGGGAAATATGACGCCCACCAGAAGGGGCCCTCTAGGGACCGAGACCCACTGATATATCCGTTTCGAAGCAGTGGAGGGAATTTCCAATACCAGAATGTACTAGTATTTTTTGTCCTGGATATCGCTTGTGATTTTATTAATTGCCATGGCATTCTCAGATGTAAAGGCTGTATTATTATCATCATTATTATCATATTACCATTATCAATGTTAACATCCTATGGCTTTTGTAAGGTATCATATAATAAATAAATATAATAATATTATTAATAATAACAATAATAATGTTAATATCAAAATGATAACAATAATAATAATGATAATAGTAGTAATAATAATGATAATAATCATAATTATGATAATAATAATATTGATAATAATAATAATAAATACAAGAACCATAACAACAACAACAAGAACAACAACAATAATAATAATAATATATATAATAATAAAAATAATAAGAATAGGAATAATTATTATAATAATAACGTTAATGATGATGATAATAATATTGATAATAATATTAATAATAAAAATAATATCAATAATGATAATATCAATAATAATAATAACGATAATGATAATTACAATAATAATAATAATAATCATAATGACAATGGTAATAATAATAATAATAATGATATTAATAATAATAATATTAATAATATGGGCGGGGGGTTGGGGGATGAGGTAGTATGTGTGACCAAAATTTGACGCAGCCCGAAGAGATTTCTCCCCGTCTTCTCCTTTTATGCATGGGAGGACGGAGAGGGGGGGTCGCCGATTTAATGAAGCGGCCTTGCTGTGGATGTGCTGTGTCTTGCGACACTGCTTCTGACCCAGGGCAGTGGATAAGGTGCAGGGATGACCCGCCATCCAGGAGTTGCTAACATAAGAGGGAGGGTGGAGGGGTGTGGAGTGTATTCAGGAATGGAATGGGTGGGAATGACTTTATGTCTTTTCTTTTTTGGCTACCCCCTTATAAGGGAGAAAAAGCCTTGGAATATGTATGTATGTATGATAATAAATACAACAACCACAACAATAACAATAATAATAAATAATAATATAAATAACAATAATAAGAATAATTATTATAATAATAATAACGTTATTGATGATAATGATGATGATGATGATAATAAAAATAATAATAATAATAATAATAATAACAATAATAATAATAATAATAACAACAACAATAACAATAATAACAACAATAATAATAATAACAATAATAACAATATTAATAACATTATTAATAATGATATTAATATTAATGATTATAATAATAATAATGATAATAATAATAAAAATAATAATACATCCTCGTACATACATACATATGCCAAAATCTTTTTCCCCTTTACAAGGGAGGTATGCAAATAACAAAGTCATAAAACCACTCCCATTCATTCCCCACATACTCCACTCCCATCCAGCCCCTTCCCTCACTCTTATCTTGGCTCCTTCTGGATGATGGGTCATCCCTGCATCTCGCCCACTGCCCTGGGTCAAAAGCAATGTCGTAAGAAACAGCACATCCACGGCAAGGCCGTTTCATTAATCAAACCATCGAGCCTACCCGTCTCTGTCCTTTCATGCAGAAATGGAGAAGACGCAAAGAAATCCATTCGGGCTGCGTCAATTTACTTTTCAACACTCCCTCACCCCTCTTCCCCACCCACTCCCCCTCATGTATCATAGCATCATCTATAGACAACCATTCTCCCGTCCTTCCTCAACAGACATTACCCTCATTCCCAATTCCGTTTTACCCCATCCATCCATCTAATCCTTGGTCGCCCCTCGTGTTCACTCCTACCTCTGCCTTTCACACCATTTTTACTAATCTTTCTTCGCTCACTCTTTCCATGTGTCCAAACCATCCCTTAACTTTTTCATTATCCCCATCTCCCAACTCTCTTTTCACACCCGTTTTCCACCTCAACTTCTCGTTTCTCATTCTATCCTAGTAACCCCTATCATACTTGTCAGAGTAATAATGACACGTAATAATAATAATAATATTAATAATATTGACAATAATGATGATAATTATAATACTAGTATTGATATTTATAGTAACAGGAAATAATGATAATAATGATAGCTATTTGAAATAATAATAATAATAATAATAATAGTAGTAGTAGTAATAATAATAATACATACATACATATACCAAGGTTTTTCCCCCTTACAAGGGAGGTAGCCAAAAAGGAAAAGGAATAAAATCATTTCCACCCATTCCATCCTTGAATACACTCTACATCCCTCCACCGTCCCTCCCATCTTAGCACCTCCTGGATGACGGGTCATCCCTGCACCTTGTCCACTGCCCTGGGTCACAAGCAGTGTCGCAAAACACAGCACATCCACAGCAAGGCCGCTTCATTAAATTGGTGACCCCCCTCACCGTCCCCCCCATGCATAAAAAGAGAAGACGGGGAGAAATCCCTTTGGGCTGCGTCAAATTTTGCTCACATATACTACCTCACCCCCATCCCTCCACCTATTCCACCTCATGCATCACAACATCGTCCATATACAACCATTCTCCATTCGCCCCTATCTTCTGTCCTCTCTCGTCCTTCCTCAACAAACATTCCCCTCTTCCCCAAAGCCCCCTTCACCCCATTCATCCACCTCATCTCATCACCTTACTTTTACCCACATTTATCTTTAGCTTTCTTCTATCACATACTCTCCCAAACTCCGTCACCAACTTCCTCAGTCCCTCCTCTGATCCTGCCACAAGCGCAGTGTCGTCAGCAAACAACAGCTGGCTCACCTCCCACTTTTCTCCATTTTCTTTAACCATCTCCAATCCCTGATCCACTACCCTTGCATTTACCTCTCGCAGTACCCCATCCATGTATAAGTTGAACAGCCAGGGCGACATAACGCATCCTTCACGAAGTCCCACCCTTACCTCGAACTACTCACTCTCTCCATTTCTAATCCTGACAAAAGCTCTACTACTCTCATAAAAACTCTTGCCAGCTCCTAGAAGCTTTCCTCTTATCCCATATATCTGCATATTCTCCCACAGTGCCTTTCTGTCTACCCTAACGTAAGATTTTTCCAGATCTATAAAAGCCCAAAAAACATCCTTCCTCTTTCCTATAGCTTTCTCACATATTTATCTTACCAGAAATAATAATAATAATAATAATAATAATAATAATAATAATAATAATAATAATAATAATAATAATAATAATAATAATAATAATAATAATAATAATAATAATAATAATAATAATAATAATAGTAGTAGTAATAATAATAATAATAATAATATTAATAATAACAATAATAATAATAAATACAATAATGATAATAACAATAACAATAATAACAATAATAATAATAATAGTATTAATAATGATAATGATAATAATAATAATAACATTAATAATTATAATAGTAATAACATGTAACATGGAACATAACAGAGAAAGAGAGGAATAGATTAAATGTGTTTCGGATGAAATGCCTGAGAAATATGGTAGGGGTGAGAAAAGAGGAGGTGAGGAGGAGAGGTGTGGTGCAAAGGAGCTGGGAGATAGGGCTGATGAAAGAGTATTGGAATGGTCTGGACACATGGAAAGAATGAGTGAAGAAAGATAAGTAGAAGAGGTGTGGAAAGCAAAGGTGGAAGGAGTGAACATGAGGGAGGCGACCAATGATGAGATGGATGGATGGAATAAAGGGGGAATAGGGAAAGAGGGGAATGTCTGTTGAGGAAGAAAGGAAGATGACAGAAGATAGGGGTAAGTGGAAAATAGTTGTGTATGGATGATGCTGTAATGCATGGAAGGGAGTGGGTGGGGGATGGGTGAGAGGGAGTGTGTGTAAATATTTTGACGCAGTCCGAAGGTATTTCTCCCCGACTTCTCCACGGCTTTGCTACATTTTTTCTCACCCAGGGCAGTGGGCGAGATGCAGGGATGACCCGTCATCCAGGAGTCAAGAAAAAAGAGAGGGAGGAGTGGTCGATGGGAATGGAGTACGTGGGGATGATATGGCTGGGAGTGAAATTATGCCTTTGATTTTGGCTACCTCCCTTGTAAGGGGAAAAAGCCGTTAATATATGTATGTATGATGATAATGATAATAATAACAGTAATAAGAACAGCAACGACTATAATAATAATAATAATAATAATAATAATAATAATAATAACAATGATAATAACAGTAATAATACCAATGGTAATAATAACGAGTAATAAAAAGTAATAATGATAATCATAATAATAATAATGATAATAACAAAATCATAACAATAGTAATAATAAGAATGATAATAAGAATAATGCTATTAATATTAATAACAATAATAATAATAATAATAATAATAATAAAAAGAAAATCATAATATCAATAATAATAATAGTAGTAGTAATAATTATCACAATGAATATGATAATGTTAATAATAATAATAATCTATATACTTATAAAATTCTGATAATCTTGTTTGTCATCATGCTTGCTTGCTTGAAACCGTCACCCAGCCAATCAGAAGAAGAGATCTTACGTCACGACTGAAGACCAGCCAATCAGAAGAGATATGACGTCACAACTGAGGACCAGCAAATCAGAAGAAGAGATCAGAAGAGATATGACGTCACGACTGAGGACTAGCCAATCAGAACAGACATGACATCACGACATCAGCTCTGTGGGTCCTAAGGAACCCCAGCTCTGAGCGCGTGACGTCACGACTGCTAATTTTCCAATTTGCCAATTTCTTAATTTCCAATTTCCCGATTACATATTTTCTGACCATTAATATTTAAAATTTTCATATTCATTATCTAAAAGTATAGCCAAATCCTGAATTAGCATCTATGAGGCATAATGAGTATATTACAATGTTACGTAGTGTTCCAAGCAACGACATGACGTCACAATTTTCCGATTACATATTTTCTGACCATTAATATCTAAAATTTTCATATTCAGTATTTAAAAGTAGTCAAATCCTGAATTAGCATCTATGAGGCATTATGAGTTTATTCAAATATTACGAACCGTATGAATCATATGATCCGTAGTTTTCAAGGCAACGACGACATCACTTGACAATCTTCTGCATTTCACTTCTTATAACTAATCAAGTCACTGCCTTCGTCTAGAGCTCTAAATCATACTCAATTTGATATAGAAACTTATTTTCCGTGATTTATACTATACGGTGACGGTGACATAGTATATCTATCATAAAGTTTGTATTTAAAAACGTTGCTACTCGCTCAAGTCCCATAGGACTCCTGAATGATAATGATAATGAGTGGGAGTGGGAGTGGGATTGGGAGTGGGATGACGGGACGTGACATAACATAAGCATAATTAAGGAGGCTCTCCTTATTTAATTTCTTGAGAACGCCTTTATCCAGTTTACTTTCCTTCGAGAGAGCACGAGGACCACACACAACAAGTAAGCCTTAAGCTAATAGTAACCTGCTTTAAAAAGAGGAGCCATTTAAGATTCTATTTGACCCAACGGGTCACGGGTGGTCTAGTAATAACAATAAAAATAATAATAACAATAATAATAAATAATAATTTCAATGATAATGATAATAATAACTGTAGGTGCAACGGAGGTAAGAGGGCCTGATGTCAACAAGAATGAAAGTGACAAGTGTATGACAATTCATGCCATTCCCCAACACAATCAATTTTATTCTTCATATATGATAATGGCAAATTATATTATTCAGCTGAGGGCTTTTTTTTTCTATTATTTTTTCAATAATTTCTATATATTTTCTATTAATTTTCTACTTGTTTATGTTGATATACATATGATTTTCTTTACTTATCTTTCATATATTTAATTTCTTTCTACTTTATTTCTTCTTTTTCTTATATTTTTATTATCTTTTCTTTATTCCAATTTCAATTTTTCTATATATATACATTTTATCATCATTATTGATGTTATAATTCTTTGTATTGGTTCTACCTATTTAGTCACCTCAGTAAATGTACTCATAAACACAATTTGGATATATTTTTCTTGCCATATATCCGTATTGGTTATAACTATTTCTCCTGTAGTTTATTGAATTCTGATTTTGACCATTTCTGGTACTTGGATTTTGGTGTCGATAATTGTAGTGCCGGTAGATGTGGCTTTCTTCCTCAATGCCTGGGACGTAGCAGAATGTATTGTCGTAGTAATTTGTTTTTCGTCCAATATCATTTCTGGTCGCAGGTGGCCTATTGTACTCAGGTGGTCTCGTGTTTGCTACCTGCCTTTGCCTAGTATTGTAGGTACTGTGGTACTCATTGCACCTGTTGTTATGGTACGGCCTTTGTTGGTAATTATTTTGGTGTCTGAGTTTACGTTGATTGCCCTTTTTCTGGTCGGCTTTTTGGACTGGCTGTCCGCGAAGGTTTCTGCTTTCTTGAGTGTTCCTTCCCTAGGATTCAGCCATCTTCCTTTTCGCCTTTCTTTGGAGGGCAGAGTTGCTCAGAGACTCACTCCCGAACTCTTCTTGCTTAACTTGTGATAAATAAGCTTTGTATTTTCGAGTTCGTCTTTCTCTGTGGGTGAGAGTTTTGGTTTCTGACTCTTGTTGACAAGTTTCCTCTTCTGGTTGACTTTCGATTGAAACCTTGTCATTTTGAGGTGAAGACAGCGTAGACACATTTTTTTCTTCTATTGGTATGTCTTTCTCTCGGCCCTCAGAAGCTTCAGAATGTTGTTTAACATGTTCTTCGGAAACACTGGAGTTATTTTCAACGTCCATTGTCTCTTCTTGTTTGAAGAGTGAAGAAACCGTAGACACATTTTTATCTTCTATTGATGGGTCTTTCTCATGACCCTCAGAAGCTTCAGAATGTTGTTTAATGTAATCTTCGGAAACACTAGAGTTATATTCAACGTCCACAGTCTCTTCTTTTTTGTTATCATCGATCTTAACCAACAAAGGTACACTCATGACAGACTCTTCTTTGCACTCATCAGAAGGAATAACATCTACCGGTATTAAAACCTCCTGGGTATTGTCTTGAAGGCCTTCTACGAGTGTCTCCTCTTTATCTGTATTTGACTCCTTTTCTTCTTCTTGCAGAATCTTCTCTTCCTCGAGATATTTCTGCTTCTCTTTGGGCTTCTGGTGGGGTCTATAGTCTCCTTTATTCTCCTGAGGGCTGTCGATGGTATAAGACTCTTCAACATCTAAGAGTTCCAACTGGTCTTTGCCAGTCTCCGTTGAGGCTTTAATCCTACAGCAGTTTAAATTTCGGGAAGCCTCACGACACCATTTGGAAATTTTCTGGAGGGCTTTGTCAAATCCCTGGATGATGATGTTGGAGAAGCCGGTCATTTCTAATGCGCTTGAAGATCCTCTGGACGATCTTCTTTTGTCTTTTCATTTGGTTGTCGTCGTCAATCTGATGAACAGGTGAAATCAGTTTACAACATATGATTTCATGGAAGCTTTGCATACTTTTAAGACAATGTACAACTCACTGTGGTGATTCTATTTCATTCAAGATCATCAATTTCTGGAAAGTGGAGAGCATATTGGTTTTGACGGATCACATTATCCCAATCCTAAAGAATTAGGTTAATTTTAATCAAGGAAATGCCTACTTATGTTAGTGTACACATACTATAACATACATACAAATGATGTTTATATCACTTATACACACATGTAGATCTTGTATCAAAGCAGGCACAAATTCTACAGCTATTGCGGATTCGCCTGATTCGAGTCAAAATATTTACTTCTGACTTCATAAGGTCCACTGTATTGAGGAAAAGTCCTCTTCGAAATTTATAAGCGTTTTTTTTTTTTTTTTTTTTTTTTTTTTTTTTTTTTTTTTTTTTTTTTTTTTTTTTTTTTTTTTTTTTTTTTTTTTTACAGGAGAGGACGATGTTACGCAGCCAAGGGGGAAGAGGACGCCATCGTGAAGCGGGCCTCCAGGGACTGAGACCCACTGACATATCCATTTTGAAGAAGTGAAAGGAATATCCAATACCGGAAGGTACTTGCATTTTTTGTCCTGGATATCGTTTGTGATTTTATTAATTGCCATGGCATTCTTAGATGTATAGGCTGTATTATTATTATTATCATTAATATTATATTATTATTATCAATATTAACATCCTATAGCTGTTGTAAGTTATCATATAATAATAATTATAAAATAATAATAATAATAATAATAATATTGATGATAATAATATTAATATCAAAATAATAATGATAATAATAATAACAATGATAATAATAATATCAAATACAACAACCACAACATCAACAACAACAATAATATCAATAATAATAATAAGAAGAATTATAATAATAATAACGTTAATGATGATGATGATAATAATAATAATATCAATATAATAATAATATTAACAATACGTGCACAAGAGCGTTGTGCACGTTCAGTTGTCGCACAAGTACCATTTTATTTATTTTATTTTCATTTTATTGCATTGTTTTGTTGTACTTTATTTCACCTTGTTGCATTTTATGTCATTTTATTATTTTTATTTCCTCCGCATACAAGTGCGTAGTGCTCCCAATTGTGACACAAGTGTCAGTTTATTTTATTTTATTTTATTTCATTTTATTACGATTTATTTCATTGCATTTTATTAAAATGTATTGTACTTTGCTGTATTTGATTTTATTATATTGCACTTAGTCTTTGTAAATATGTAAGGTGGTCAAGTCGTCCTTTACTCGGAGTCACAGGAAGAGCAGGGGGCCCCGGACAGCTTCGGCAGTGCGGGATACCTCTCCTAATTCAAACCACGGACAGTTAATGGCTCATGTGAACACTGTACATTTTCACACCCCTGAAGACGGTTCTAGGACTAGAACCGAAATGTCGGGCATTAACCTCCCCACTTTGAGTCTGGTGTTTACGCTTCCCCCCCCCTTACTATATATATATATATATATATATATACATACATAATCATCCTAAACCTCCTCCCAACCACTCCCTCCATCCTCCCCTCCAACCGACCTCGAAACCCCCACCCCAACCCCCCAATAATACAGGTCACACCCCACTACCCCCTCCCCCTCCACCACCCATGTAGGTTAGGCTCTGATATATAACTAAAAGGCCCACGCTATCTTTTGTCATTTCTTCATTTTCTCTATCGATATTTTTTTGTAATTATTGTTCAGCAATATTTTATGTATCTGTATTAGTTTACGATTTTATGTATTGATGTCTATTTTTTGATTAGTGAACTTCTGTTATTATTTATTCCCATGTTCTTTGTTTCTGTTTGTCGGTAACATGTCTACAAGAGAATCCGCTCCCTCAATATTCATATATATTTATATATATATATATATATATATATATATATATATATATATATATATATTTTAACATATATGTGTATATATATATATATATATATATATTATCAATAGATATACATACATATATATATAGTAATATATATATTAGTATACATATATACATATATGTATATATATATACATATAAATATATGTATATATATATATACATGTATATATATATGTATATATATATACATATATATATGTATATATATATATACATATATATATATATGTATATATATATATATATATATATATATATATATATATATATATATATATATATATATATATATATATGAATATACTTAGGCAGGAGATTCTCATTCTGGCAAGAATTGTTGTCTATAATAGCATACTGACCTCTCCTAGTGTCGTGCTTATTTTATGTTATTTTTTCTTTGTGACCTTTCCCTAGCACATTCTATGTAATACTTCCCAATATATTAACTAATTAATGTTTTTATGTATTAATTCTGCCTAGAGAATGCAGTTGTGTAACTTCGAAATGTTATGTATGTTAAGTATGCACATCTATCCTCCACTCTCAACTTACCTTCCACCAAAAAATGATTTGATATTCCCCCACCCTCTCCCTTTAGCACATGTACATCCTTAACTCTTCCTATCATAATCCTATTTACCACTACATAATCCATTAACGCTCTACCACCCTTCCATCCACCACCCTCTCCCATGTGTACTTATTCTTATCTTTCTTCCAAAACACTGTATTTGCTATCATCAACTCTCTTTCTAGACACAATTCCACCATCAAGTCTCCACTACGATTTTTTCCTGGAACTCCACATTTTCCAACCACTCTATCAATTGGACTATTTCCTACCCTAGCATTAAGGTCTCCCATTACTATTACATTGACATTTCTCCCTAAATCCTCTATGCACTCATTTAAATCTATCCAAAAGCCTCCCTTTCTTCTACACTCTTCTCATTGCCAGGCCCATATGCACTTACAAAAACCCACATCTCTTTTCCCAGTTTCACCTTCATCCACATTATCCTTGAGGAAACCTCCTTCCACTCCACTACAGGTTTACCTATCTCTTCACTTACTAGAATAGCCACCCCTTCCCTCCCTCGCCCTCTCTTCACTCCTGATAACCTCTCACTTACACTCCCAAACTTACACTCACCCTTCCCTTTCAACTTAGTTTCACTCAAAGCCAACACATCCATCTTTCTTCTCACAAACATACTACCTATCTCTTCCCTTTTACTCTCATCTGTACCACATCCACGCACATTTAAAGACACAAACCTTTGGGTGCTGGTCGTAAAATTCCCAGACCCTCTTATGCCTTTACTTTTTCCTTTAGGAATGTCCCCTGTGGGGCTACAAGGAGAAGGATGTTTAGTCCCAATCCCCGTCCCTTTCTTCTCGCCTCTTACGATCCAAGTGGAAATAATTGGTGGGAGTATTGTTTTCCCCCACCACAGTAAATGAATACTCAGAGAAATGGTACAGGACAGCAACAAAGGGTTGGGGGACAGCATAACGGAGGGACAGTCGTAGTATAAAAGTGTCATCATGTCTCTGTGAACAGAGTTTTCCTCTATCATAGACAAAATGGTGTGTGGCTCTGGTCCGTAGGGGTGCCCCATATAGACCCTAAAGTATCAAATGCATGCTAATTTGCCACAATAACAAGCAGCCAATACCCAGACGGGAACATATATATATATATATATATATATATATATATATATATATATATATATATATATATATATATATATATGTATGTATATATATATATCGTATACTTAGGGCGCAGGTTCTCCTTGATACACACTGAGTTAAACACCACAGCATTATCACAATTGTTAATCTTCTTTCTAATATTTTCAATCCTTCTCACTATAGTTCTGACTTTGGGAGGGTGATCGAAAATCAATTTTCTCCAAAGTTCTCCATTTTAATAACAGAAGACGTTTCGACTTCACAGAGTCATTATCAATATAATTACATTTATCACAACACAATTACACAGAACACAACAATTACATTTTTCCGAACTGAACAGTGCGAAGGTGAGAAGGATTGAATATATATATATATATATACATATATATACATATATATATATACATATATATATATATATATATACATATATATATATATATATATATATACATATATATATATATATATATAAATAAATAAATAAAGAAATGACAAATGATAGCGTTGGCCTTTTAGTTATAAATATCAGAGCCTAACCTACATGGGTGGTGAGGGGGAGGGGGTAGTGGGGTGTGACCCATCTTAACTGCGTCGGTATGGGGGTTGGGGGGTTGGGGTGGGGGTTGCGAGGTCGGTTGGAGGGGAGGATGGAGGGAGTGGTTGGGAGGAGGAGGAAGAGATTGATTATGTATATACAGTATATATATATTTATATATATATATATACTGTATATACATATATATATGTGTGTGTGTGTGTTTGTATGTGTGTGTGTGTGTATGTATAATATGATAAATTGAATTAATACAGAAAAGTACCTTCATTACCAAGTACATTACCAATATATTTTGTGATTTCTGTCACTTCCAAAACGTCATCCTACTTATCATCTATATAATTATTATTATTACTATTATAATAGTAATAATAATGATAATTATCATTATTATTACTCCTATTATTATTTTCCTCATTATTATTATTATCATTATTATTACTATTATTATTATTATCATTAATATTATTATGATGGTATCATTATTACTATTATCATTGTTATTACTATTATTATTTATTATTATCATTTCTATTGTTGTTGTTGTGGTTGTTGTATTCATTATTATTACAATTGTTAATATTATTATATTGATATTATTATTATTATTATTATTATTATTATTATTATTATTATTATTATTATTATTATTATTATTATTATTATTATTATCATCATAATTAATGTTATTATTATTATAATTCTTCTTCTTCTTATTATTATTATTATCATTGTTGCTGATGTTGTGGTTGTTGTATTTAATATTATTATAATTTTTATTATTATTATCATTATTATTTTGATAACATTATTATTATTATTATTATTATTATTATTATTATCATCATTATTTTATCATTATTATTATATGATAACTTACAACAGCTATAGGATGTCAACATTGATAATAATAATATAATATTAATGATAATAATAATAATACAGCCTATACATCTAAGAATGCCATGGCAATTAATAAAATCACAAACGATATCCAGGACAAAAAATACAAGTATCTTCCGGTATTGGAAATTCCTTTCACTTCTTCAAAATGAATATGTCAGTGGGTCTCAGTCCCTGGAGGCCCGCTTCACGAGGGCGTCCTCTACCCCCTTGGCTGCGTAACATCGTTCTCTCCTGTACAAAAAAAGAAAAGAAAAAAAAAACAAGGGAAAAAAAACACGCTTATAAATATCGAAGAGGACTTTTCCTCAATACCGTCGACCTTATGAAGTCAGAAGTAAATATTGTGACTCGAATCAGGCGAATCCGGAGTAGCTGTAGAATTTGTGCCTGGTTTGATACAAGATCTACATGTGTGCATGAGTGATATAAACATGATTTGTATCTATGTTATAGTATGTGTACACTAACATAATTAGGCATGTCCTTTATTACAATTAACATAATTCTTTGGGATTGGGATAATGTGATCCGTCAAAACCAATATGCTCTCCATTTTCCAGAAATTGATGATCTTGAATGAAATAAAATCACCACAGTGAGTTGTACATTAACTTAAAAGTATGCAAAGCTTCCATGAAATTATATGTCGTAAACTCATTTCACCTGTTCATCAGATTGATGAGGACAGCCAAATGAAAAGACAAAGGAAGATCGTCCACAGGATCTTCAAGCGCATTAGAAATGACCAGCTGCTCCATCATCATCGTCCGGGGCTTTGGCAAAGCCCTCCAGAAAGTTTCCAAGTGGTGTCGTGAGGCATTCCAAAAAGTAAACTGCTGTGGAATTAAAGCCTCACCAGAAACTGGCGAAGACCAATTGGAACTCTTACATTTTGAAAGGTCTTGTTCCATCGACATCCCTCAGGAGAATAAGGGAGATTATAAGCCCAACGAGAAACCTAAAGAGAAGCAGAAATATCTCGAGGAAGAGAAGATTCTGCAAGAAGACGAAAAGGTTACAAAGGCTGATAAAGAGGAGATACTCGTAGAAGGCGTTCCAGACAATACCCAGGAGCTTTTAATACCGGTAGATGTTATTGTTCCTGATGAATACAAGGAAGAGTCTGAATGCAATTTACATTTATTGGTTAAGATCGGTGATAACAAAGAAGAGACAATGGACGTTGAAGATAACTTCAATGTTTCCGAAGAATGCGTTAAACACCATTCTGAGGCTTCTGGGGGTCGAGAGAAAGACCCATCAATACAAGAAAAAAATGTGGCTACGCTTTCTTCACCTCAAAATGACAAGGTATCGATCGAAAGTCAACCAGAAGAGGAAACTTGTCAACAAGAGTCAGAAACCAAAACTCTCACCCACAGAGAAAGACGAACTCGAAAATACAAAGCTTATTTATCACAAGTTAAGCAAGAAGAGTTCGTTAGTGAGCCTTTAAGCAACTCTGCCCTCCAAAGAAAGGCGAAAAGAAAGATGGCTGAATCCTAGGGAAGGAACACTCATGAAAGCAGAAACCTTCACGGACAGCCAATCGAAAAAGCCGACCAGAAAAGGGGCAATCAACGTAAACTAAGACACCAAAATAATTACCAACAAAGGCAGTACCAAAACAACAGGTGCAATGAGTACCACAGAACCTACAATACCAGAGAAAGACAGGTACCAAACACGAGACCAACTGAGTACAGTAGGCCACCTGCGACCAGAAATGATATTGGACGAAAAACAAATTACTACGACAATACATTCTGCTACGTCCCAGGCATTGAGGAAGAAAGCCACATCTACTGGCACTACAATTATCGACACCAAAATCAAAGGGCCAAAAATGGTCAAAATCAGAATTCAAAAAACTACAGGAGGAATAGTTATAACCAATATGGATATATGGCAAGAAAAATATATCCAAATTGTGTTTATGAGAACATTTACTGAGGTGACTAAATACGTAGAACCGATACAAAGAATTATAACATCAATAATGTTGATAAAATGTATATATGCCAAGAAATATATATCCTAATTTTCTTTATGAGAACATTTACTTAGGTGACTAAATAGGTAGAACCAATACAAAGATTTATAACATCAATAATGATGATAAAATGTATATATATAGAAAAATTGAAATTGGAACAAAGAAAAGATAATAAGAATATAAGAAAAATAAGAAATAAAGTAGAAAAAGTTGAATATATGAAAGAAAAGTAAAGAAAATCATATGTATATCAACATAAACAAGTAGAAAATTAATAGAAAATATATAGAAATTATAGAAAAAATAATAGAAATAAATAAGAAAATCCCTCAGCTGAATAATATAATTTGTCTTTATCATATATGAAGAAGAAAATTTAATGCGTTGGGGAATCGCATGAATTGTCATACACTTGTCACTTTCATTCTTGTTGACATCAGGCCTTCATATCCCCGTTGCACCTACAGTTATTATTATCATTATTATTGAAATTATTATTTATTATTATTGTTATTATTATTTCTATTTTTATTACTAGACCACCCGTGAGCCGTTGGGTCAAATAAAATCTGAAATGGCTTCTCTTTTTAAAGCAGGTTACTATTAGCTTAAGACTTACTAGTTGTGTGCGGTCCTCGTGCTCTCTCGAAGGAAAGTAAACTGGATAAAGGCGTTCTCAAGAAATTAAATAAGGAGAGCCTCCTTAATTATGCTTATGTTATGTCACGTCCCGTCATCCCACTCCCACTCCCACTCCCACTCCCACTCATTATCATTATCATTCAGGGAGTCCCATGGGACTTGAGCGAGTAGCAACGTTTTTATATATAAACTTTATGATAGACTATGTCACCGTATAGTATAAATAACGGAAAATAAGTTTCTATATCAAATTGAGTATAATTTAGAGCTCTAGACGAAGGCAGTGACTTGATTAGTTATAAGAAGTGAAATGCAGAAGAGTGTCAAGTCATGTCGTCGTTGCCTTGAAAACTACGCATCATGATTCATACGGTTTGTAATATTTGAATAAACTCATAATGCCTCATAGATCCTAATTCAGGAGTTAACTATACTTTTAAATACTGAATATGAAAATTTTAGATTTTAATGGTCAGAAAATATGTAATGCAGAAGATTGTGACGTCATGGCGTCGTTGCTTGGAATATTCTAATATACTCATTATGCCTCATAGATGCTAATTCAGGAGTTGGCTATACTTTTAGATAATGAATATGAAAATTTTGAATATCAATGGTCAGAAAATATGTAATCGGAAAATTGGAAATAAAAAATTGACAAATTGGAAAATTAGTAGTCGTGACGTCAAGCGCTCAGAGCTGGGGTTCCTTAGGACCCACAGAGCTGATATCATGATGTCATGTCTGTTCTGATTGGCTTGTCCTCAGTCGTGACGTCATATCTCTTCTGATCTCATCTTCTGTTTTCCTGGTCCTCAGTTGTGACGTCATATCTCTTCTGATTGGTTGGTCTTCAGTCGTGACGTAAGATCTCTTCTTCTGATTGGCTGGGTGACGGTTTCAAGCAAGCAAGCATGATGACAAACATGATTATCAGAATTTTATAAGTATATAGATTATTATTATTATTAACATTATCATATTCATTATAATAATTATTACTACTACTATTATCATTATTAATATTATGATTTTCTTTTTATTATTATTATTATTAATATTAATAATATTATTATTATTATTATTATTATTATTATTACTATTATTTATATTTTTGTAATTATCATTATTATTATTATTATTATCATTATTATTATCATTATTACTTTTTATTACTCTTGTTATTATTACCATTGTTATTATTACTATTATTATCATTATTATTATTATTGTTATTATTAATATTATAGTCGTCGTTATTCTTATTACTGTTATTATTATCATTATCATCATACATACATATACTAACGGCTTTTTCCCCTTACAAGGGAGGTAGCCAAAATCATAGGCATAAATTCACTCCCACCCATATCATCCCCTCATACTCCACTCCCATCCACCACCCCTCCCTCTCTTTTTTCTTGACTCCTGGATGACGGGTCATCCCTGCATCTCGCCCAGTGTCCTGGATCAGAAGCAATGCAGCAAGACACAGTACATACACATAAAGGCCGCTTCATTTGATCGGTTAAACTCCCTTTCCGTCACCTTATGCAGAAAAAGAGAAGACGGGGAGAAATACTTTCGGATTGCGTCAAAATATTTACACATAAACCTCACCCCCCATCCCCCACCCACTCCCTTCCATGAATTACAGCATCATCCATACTCAACTATTTTCCACTCACCCCTATCTTCTGTCATCTTCCTTTCTTCCTCAACAGACATTCCCCTCTTTCCCAATGCCCCCATTATCCCATCCATCCATCTCATCCTTGGCCGCCTCCCTCATGTTCACTCCCTCCACTTTTGCTTTCTACACCTCTTTCACTTATCTTTCTTATCTGTCGAGACCTTTAGAAGAATTTTGAGACTGGTTTGGTGCAATACATGTCGTAATCATGGGATCATTGAAATAAGATGTATTGCAAGTCATTTGTAATTGTATGTACGAATTATGTACAAAGATGGTCAATATAGACAGTTCCAGTCATTTGTCCCTAACATAAACGATATGGCCATTTACTTTATACAGATCTATTTACATCATGATACTCCAGTAAGCTTTTCCGTAGTTCAACATAAGTAAAATTTTGTTCAAAATATTCTAGAAATGTCTTACGTATATATATTCTTCATTACATGATAATTTGAGATAACTGATTGAATGCTCCTCTTGGTAATGAGTCATTTGGATGCCGTTACACATTCTGGAAAAATCAAATGGAAAAATTAGGTCAAAGGTGACATCCTTTGTTGAAAGCTTAAGTAGTATACAAAGTTAATACATAGCTTCAGTGGTATCGCTTTACAAAGGATTACAAAGGCGGAGCATGCCGACAGGAGACCTTTTGGTCCATATCTAGGTCGGATGCGAAAAAAAATCATAAAAAGACTATAATAATGTAATAAAAAAACTATAATAATGTAAATAAAAAAACTATAATAATGTAAATAAAAAAACTATAATATAGTTTATAATACTAAATCAAATGTATGTTATAGTAACATATATTTGATATATGTTTTGATAAAAATTAGAATTATCCTTCTATGTGACAAACAAGACAATTTTAGTAAATGAATGAATATTAAGATGTCATAATACATTATACACATTTCTATATCAGTTCTGCAGTGCAATGCATATTTGATTACAATGATTATAAATATTTCACTCCTACATGAATAAAGATTTGGTCTAATTTTACATGGACGGTACGATAAATTCTAGACAGTAAACTAACATTTGCTAGTAATCATGAATTACTTTTGATATAATAGTATATCATAAAATTAAATTACTACAAACATAGAAGTTTGTTTGGTTTTACACGTGTGCCCCTAGATATTCTAGACAGTAAACTAGGATTTCTAACATTCATTTCTGATAACGCAATCCCCCCAAATTATAAGCAGGTACACAATATCACTAAAACGTGAATCTGTATGTGCAGTGTTATATTGCAGAGCTAATCCTCAACTCAGGGTATTGACCTCACTTTGGAAAATGAATGAGACTGCTCGTGGACTGACATAGGTTTGTTGGTTGACTTCACCCTTTGATGACGATGACATACCCATGGATTTTAAATAAACTTTATCATTTAAACATATACACAGTAATATATACAATCTGAAATTCCCTTAGGCAAGAAACCAAAATACTCGTATTAACACATAATGCGTTAATGAATCCTTGCGCGATGGTCATAAAAAATTATCTGATTAATGTCGCTGTCCACTAGCAAAACCCTCGTATGGTTACAATGACGAAGCGTGAAAAGGATTCGATCCGGTCCTTACCCCTCCCACGAGTGTGCTTGGTCGTACGGTAAAAATGAGAATAGGGTTGCAGGTAGTGACCTTCTCAATCTCGAGAACCAGTAGGTGTTCTGAGTTCATACGATTTTAAGTATCAGTGGTCGAGCGGTCTAAGGCGGTAGTCATGGCAGGCCTCTTGTCGTCATGTACAGCGCAGGTTCGAACCCTTGCGCGATGGTCATAAAAATTATCTGAGATATATATATATATATATATATATGTATTTATATATATACATATATATATATATATGTATTTATATATATACATATATATATATATATATATATATATATGTATATATATATTACAAAGGATTACAAAGGCGGAGCATGCTAACAGGAGACCTTTTGGACCATATCTAGGTCGGATGAGAAAAAATCATAATAATAATAATAAAATAATAAATAAAAAACTATAATAATGTAAATAACAAATAGAATACATAAATAAATGCATAGGTATAGTTAAATAATAAACAAACAGGTAAATAGTAAATAATAATAAATTGACATATAACTAATGATAAATGAAAATCAAACAGACAAATGATAACAAAACAAAAACAAATAATATAAAATAAATTATAATCATTACAGCATCTTGCTTAGGTGTTTATCTAAATGATTCTTAAGGCTTCGAACTGAACTACATTGCACTACCTGTGCAGGAAGTTTATTCCATTCATTAACTACACGGTTGGTAAAGTTGTTTCTACCTACTTCCAAATTGAATCTATTTCCGGACAGTTTGAGACCATTGTTTCTTGTCTGATTCTCATTCAATGTGAAACTTTTGTCACTTTTGATGTTGTCAATTCCCTTTAGATTTTTAAAGACCTGTATCAAGTCACCTCTGTGTCTACGCTTTTTTAGGGAAAACAGATTCATATGTTTTAGTCGATTTTCGTATGCTTTATTTTTGATATTTGGAATCAGTTTTGTGGCTCGCCGTTGTACTTTTTCCAGTCTGTCAATGTCTTTAATGAGATTCGGTGACCATACGGAAACAGCATATTCCAAATGTGGACGAACTAACGATTTATATAGCTTGTTAATGAGTGATGGACTTTTGAAATCAAAAGATCGCGCAATGAGTCTTAGAATCTTATTTGCTTTCTCAGAGGCTGAAATACACTGCTTGGATGATTTGAGGTCGTTACTGATAATTACGCCGAGATCTTTTTCACTATCCACTTTTGTTAACGAATTTCCAAATAACTTGTAATCGTACTTACTATTTTCACCTATGTGCATTACTTTGCATTTACTTGTGTTAAATTTCATTAGCCACTTTTCAGACCATTGCTGTGATTTCTCTAAATCTTCTTGAATATCTAATTGGTTAAAGTGATCATTCGCCATTCCGCACAGTTTTGTATCATCAGCAAATATATATATATATATATATATATATATATATATATATATATATATATATATCGAATATAAAAAAACGATGACAATAATTTTCTTGTTAACTTGTTCAGTACTGCGAAAAATATATATATATTTGCTGATGATACAAAACTGTGCGGAATGGCATGAAACCAAAATACTCGTATTAACACATAATGCGTTAATGATGTATGCTCTCTTCGCCTGAGGACAAAGTTATAAGTTGATACTATTGGGAACAAATTTTTATATAAATCTCAATAAAAGTTGTATACCCGAGAGAGAGGTAATTCTATGCTGCTGAAGTGACTTGCAGCCGAATAAATGAACTAATAAAGGAATAATAATAGCTGAGATAATAAATAAAGAAATTAATTAATGAGAATATGAAAATTTAATTTATAATAAATCAAGGAATTGATACTTAGATAAATAAGTAAACAAGAGGTAAAGAATTAATGTATATATATATATATATATATATATATATATATATATATATATATATATATATATATATATATATATATGAGGAATTCGCTAGTGGAGAGCGACATTAATCAGATAATTTTTATGACCATCGCGCAATGATTCGAACCTGCGCTGTACATGACGACGAGAGGCCCGCCATGACTACCGCCTTAGACCGCTCGACCACTGATACTTAAAATCGTACGAACTCAGAACACTTACTGGTTAGAATGACGAAGCGTGAAAAGGATTCGATCCGGTCCTTACCCCTCCCACGAGTGTGCTTGGTCGTACGGTAAAAATGAGAATAGGGTTGCAGGTAGTGACCTTCTCAATCTCGAGAACCAGTAAATTGTTCTGAGTTCGTACGATTTTAAGTATCAGTGGTCGAGCGGTCTAAGGCGGTGGTCATGGCGGGCCTCTTGTCGTCATGTACAGCGCAGGTTCGAATCCTTGCGCGATGGTCATAAAAAATTATCTGATTAATGTCGCTGTCCACTAGCAAATTCCTCGTATGGTTACAATGACGAAGCGTGAAAAGGATTCGATCCGGTCCTTACCCCTCCCACGAGTGTGCTTGGTCGTACGGTAAAAATGAGAATAGGGTTGCAGGTAGTGACCTCAATCTCGAGAACCAGTAGGTGTTCTGAGTTCGTACGATTGTAAGTATCAGTGGTAGAACGGTCTAAGGCGGTAGTCATGGCAGGCCTCTTGTCGTCATGTACAGCGCAGGTTCGAATCCTTGCGCGATGGTCATAAAAATTATCTGATATATATATATATATATATATATATATATATATATATATATATATATATATATATATATATATGTATTTATATATATGTATTTATATATATACATATATATATATATATATATATATATATATATATATATATATATTACAAAGGATTACAAAGGCGGAGCATGCCAACAGGAGACCTTTTGGACCATATCTAGGTCGGATGAGAAAAAATCATAATAATAATAATAAAATAATAAATAAAAAACTATGATAATGTAAATAACAAATAGAATACATAAATAAATGCATAGGTATAGTTAAATAATAAACAAACAGGTAAATAGTAAATAATAATAAATTGACATATAACTAATAATAAATGAAAATCAAACAGACAAATGATAACAAAACAAAAACAAATAATATAAAATAAATGATAATCATTACAGCATCTTGCTTAGGTGTTTATCTAAATAATTCTTAAAGCTTCGAACTGAACTACATTGTACTACCTGTGCAGGAAGTTTATTCCATTCATTAACTACACGGTTGGTAAAGTTGTTTCTACCTACTTCCAAATTGAATCTATTTCCGGACAGTTTGAGACCATTGTTTCTTGTCTGATTCTCATTCAATGTGAAACTTTTGTCACTTTTGATGTTGTCAATTCCCTTTAGATTTTTAAAGACCTGTATCAAGTCACCTCTGTGTCTACGCTTTTTTAGGGAAAACAGATTCATATGTTTTAGTCGATTTTCGTATGCTTTATTTTTGATATTTGGAATCAGTTTTGTGGCTCGCCGTTGTACTTTTTCCAGTCTGTCAATGTCTTTAATGAGATTCGGTGACCATACGGAAACAGCATATTCCAAATGTGGACGAACTAACGATTTATATAGCTTGTTAATGAGTGATGGACTTTTGAAATCAAAAGATCGCGCAATGAGTCTTAGAATCTTATTTGCTTTCTCAGAGGCTGAAATACACTGCTTGGATGATTTGAGGTCGTTACTGATAATTACGCCGAGATCTTTTTCACTATCCACTTTTGTTAACGAATTTCCAAATAACTTGTAATCGTACTTACTATTTTCACCTATGTGCATTACTTTGCATTTACTTGTGTTAAATTTCATTAGCCACTTTTCAGACCATTGCTGTGATTTCTCTAAATCTTCTTGAATATCTAATTGGTTAAAGTGATCATTCGCCATTCCGCACAGTTTTGTATCATCAGCAAATATATATATATATATATATATACATATATATATATATGTATATATATATATATATTTATATATATATATATATATATATATATATATATATATATATATCGCATATAAAAAAATGATGACAATAATTTTCTTGTTAACTTGTTCAGTACTGCGAAAAATATATATATATTTGCTGATGATACAAAACTGTGCGGTAAACTACAGACAGACTCTTCTTTGCACTCATCAGAAGGAATAACATCTACCGGTATCAAAAGCTCCTTGGTATTGTCTTGAAAGCCTTCTACAAGTATCTCCTCTTTGTCAGTATTGGACACCTTTTCGTTTTCTTGCAGAATCTTCTCTTCTTCGAGATGTATCTGCTTCTCTTTGGGTTTCTGGTTGGGTTTCTAATCTCCCTTATTCTCATGTGGGCTGTCGGTGGAACAAAACCTTTCAAAATGTAAGAGTTCCAACTGCTTTTTGCCAGCTTCTGTTGAGGCTTTAATTCCACAGCAGTTTAGGTTTCGGAAAGCCTCACGAGACCATTTGGAAACTTTCTAGAGGGCTTTGCCAAATCCCCGGATGATGATGTTGGAGAAGCCGGTCATTTCTAATGCGCTTGAAGATCCAGTGGACGACCTTCTTTTGTCTTCTCAATTGGCTGTCGTCGCCAATCTGATGAACAGGTCAAATCAGTTTGCGACATATGATTTCATGGAAGCTTTGCATACTTTTAAGTTAATGTACAACTCACTGTGGTGATTCTATTTCATTCAAGATCACCAATTACTGAAAAAGGGGGAGCATATTAGTTTTGACGGATCACATTATCCCAATGCCAACGAATTAGGTTAATTGTAATAAAGGACATGCCTACTTATGTTAGTGTACACATACTATAACATACATACAAATGATGTTCATATTACTTACGCACACATGCAGATCTTGTATCAAACCAGGCACAAATTCTACAGCTATTGCGGATTCGCCTGATTCAAGCCAAAAAAAATTCTTCTGACTTTATAAGGTACATGGTGTTGAAGAAAAGTCCTCTTTGAAATCCATACATATATATATATATATATGTGTATATATATATATATATATATATATATATTTTTTTTTTTTTTTCTTTTTTTTTTCTTTTTTTTTTTACAGGAGAGGACGATTTACAAGGGGGAAGAGGACGCCCTCTTGAAGGAGGCCTCTTAGGCCCGAGACCCACTGACATATCCGTTTTGAAAATGTGAAAGGAATTTCCAATATCGGAGGGTACTTGTCTTTTTTGTCCTGCATATCGTTTGTCATTATATTAATTGCCATGGCATTCTTAGATGTAAAGGCTGTATTATTAGTATTCTCATTTCTATTATATTATTATTATCAATGTTAACATCCTATAGCTATTGTAAGTTATCATATAATAATAATGATAATAAAGATATTAATACTATTAATAATAACAATAATAATAATAATAATAATGATAATAATAATAACAATAATAATGTTAATATCAAAATAACAATAATAATAAAAAAGAATAATAAGAATAATGATTATAACAACATTAACAATAATAATAAATACAACAACCACAACATAATAATAAGAATAACAATAATAAGAATAATTATTATAATAATAATAACGTTATTGATAATGATGATGATGGTAATAGTAATAATAATAATAATAATAATAATAATAATAATAATAATAATAATAATAATAATAATAATAATGGTAATAATAATAATAATAATTATAACAATAATAATAACTAATAATAATAATAATAATAACAATAATAATAATATTAATAATAATAAAAATAATAACAGAAACAATAATACATATACATACATGCATATATATATACCAAAGTCTTTTTCCCCTTTACAAAGAAGATAGGCAAAAAACAAAGCAATAAATCCACTCCCATTCATTCCGCACTCCCATCAATCCCCTTCCCTTACTCTTATTTTAGCTCCTTCTGGATGATGGGTCATCCCTGCATCTCGCCCACTGCCCTGGGCCAGAAGCAATGTCGCAATAAACAGCACATCCACGGCAAGGCCGCTTCATTCAACCATCGAACCTCACCCCTATCACCCATTCAACCCGATCTTTTGTCTTCTCCCGTCCTTCCTCAACAGACATTACCCTCATTCCCAATTCCGTTTTACCCCATCCATCCATCTAATCCTTGGTCGCCCCTCATATTAAATCCTTCTACCTCTGCCTGTCACACCTTTTTTACTAATCTTTCTTCGCTCACTCTTTCCACGTGTCCAAACCATCTCTTAACTTTTTCATTAACCCTATCTCCCAACTCTCTTTCCACACCCGTTTTCCTCCTCACCTCTTCGTTTCTGACTCTATTCAGCCCAGTAACCCCTATCATACTTGTCAGAGTAACAATGACACGTAATGATAATAGTAATAATAATAATATAATAATAATAATGATACAATAATAATAATAATATTAAAAATAATGATAATAATGATGATAATTATATTATTATTGATATTTATAATACATACATACATATACCAAGGCTTTTTCCCCCTTACAAGGGAGGTAGCCAAAAAGGGAAAGGCATAAAAACACTCCCACCCATTTCATCCCTAAATACACTCCACACCCCTCCCACCCTCCCTCTCATCTGAGCACCTCCTGGATGACGGGTCATCCCTGCACCCTGCCCACCGCCCTGGGTCAGAGGCAGTGTCGCAAGACACAGCACATCCACAGCGAGGCCGCTTCATTTAATCGGCGACCCCCCCTCTCCGTCCCCCCTTGCATATAAGGAGAGGACGGGGAGAAAATCCCTTCGGGCTGCGTCAAAATTTACTCACACATACTACCCCACCCCCACCCCCCTGCCCATTCCTCCTCATGCAATCACAACATCATCCATATACAACCATTCTCCACTCACCTCTGTCTTCCGTCCTCTCCCTTCCTTCCTCAACAGACATTCCCCTCTTCCCCAAAGCCCCCTTCACCCCATCCATCCACCTCATCCTAGGACGTCCCCTCATGTTCACTCCCTCCACATCTGCCTTCCATACCTCTTTTACTAGTCTTTCTTCACTCATTCTTTCCATGTGTCCAAACCATCCTAATATTCTTTCATCAACCCTATCTCCCAAATCCTTTTTCACCCCTGTTCTCCTCCTCACCTCCTCATTTCTCACTCTATCCAGCCTAGTAACCCCCACCATACTTCTCAGACACCTCATCTCAAACATATTCAAACTCCTTCTCTCTTCTTCTCTTATGTTCCACGTTTCTGCCCCATACAGTGCTGTTGGCACAATCACTCCTTCATACAGTCTCCTCTTCGCATCCATTCCCAAATGTCTATTCCTCATTACACTCTTTAATCCACCAAGGCATTTACTCGCTTCTCTCAATCTACATTCTACCTCCACCTTCACTCCACCTTTTCCTGCTACACTTGCACCCAAGTATCTAAAACTATCCACTTCCTCCAGTCGCTCTCCCTTAATGTTCACTTCCAGTCTACTGCCACCTTCACCCCTTGTACATCTCATCACCTTACTTTTACCTACATTTATCTTTAGCTTTCTTCTATCACATACTCTCCCAAACTCTGCCACCAGCTTCCTCAATCCCTCCTCTGACCCTGCCACAAGCGCAGTGTCGTCCGCAAACAACAGCTGGCTCACCTCCCACTTTTCTCCATTTTCTTTAATCGATGGAGTGGTTGGGAAGTGTGGGGTTCCAGGAAAGAATCGTAGTGGAGAGTTGATGGTGGGAATGTGTCTAGAAAGAGAGTTGATGATAGCAAATACAGTGTTTCGGAAGAAAGTTAAGCATAAGTACACATGGGAGAGGGTGGTGGAGGGAAGGGTGGTAGATAGAGCGCTAATGGATTATGTAGTGGTAAATAGGATTATGATAGGAAGAGTTAAGGATGTACATGTGCTAAGGGGAGAGGGTGGGGGAATATCAGATCATTTTTTGGTGGAAGGTAAGCTGAGAGTGGAGGATAGTTGGAGAAAGAGGAAAGGGACAAAAGGTAGGGAGGTTCTTAGAGTGAACTCCTTGAATGAAAAGGAAAAGGAGAAGGAGTACGAAAAGAAGCTGAAGGAGGAGTGGGAGGGAGTAAAGGATGGAGCAGAGATGGGTGTGGAGGAGGAATGGGGATGGTTCAAGGAGGGAGTCTTAAAGTGTGCAAGGATGGTGTGTGGAACAAGAAGGACAGGGGGAAATAGAAGAAAGGGTAGTGAATGGTGGCATGAGGAAACAAAGAAGGTTGTAGAAGAGAAGAAGCGAGCATTCACAGATTGGTTACAAAAGAGGACGGAAGAGTCATATGAGACGTACAAAGAAAAGAAAAGAGAAGTAAAGCAAAAGGTAAAGGAGGCAAAGAGGAGAGCAGATGTGAAATGGGGTAGGAGTATGACAGAAAATTTTGAAAGTAATAAAAAGATGTTTTGGAAAGAAATAAAGAGAGGAAGAGGAGGCGAATCAAGTAGAGAAGAAAAGGTAAAAGGTACAGATGGAGAGATGATAATGGAAGAGATGGCAGTAAGGGGAAGATGGGCAGAATATTTTAGGGAGTTGCTAAATGTGAAGGAGGATAGGGAAGGAAAGATAGCTGCAGTGGGAAATGCGAAGAAAATGAGAGTGATGAGTGAGGAGAATGGAGGAGAAATAAGGAAGGATGAGGTGAAGGCAGTTGTAAAGATGATGAAAGCAGGTAAGGCACCTGGTCTGGATGGATGCCATGCAGAATGTCTGAAAAAGGGAGGTTCAGTGACGGTGGACTGGTTGGTGAGGTTATTTAATGTTTGCTGGAGAGAGGGTAGAGTACCGGAGGACTGGAGAAGTGCCTGTATAGTTCCTCTTTACAAGGGAAAAGGGGACAAGTGTGAATGTAGTAGTTTCAGAGGGATTAGCCTGTTAAGTGTAGTAGGGAAGGCTTATGGGAGGATCTTAATTGAGAGGATTAGGAGAGGAACAGAAGGAGTAATTGGTGAGGAACAGTGTGGATTTAGGACAGGTAGAGGTTGTGTAGATCAGATCTTTGTGGTAAGACAGATATGTGAGAAAGCTATAGGAAAGGGGAAGGATGTTTTTTGGGCTTTTATGGATCTGGAAAAGGCTTATGATAGGGTAGACAGAAAGGCACTGTGGGAGGTTATGCAGATTTATGGGATGGGATAAAGGGGGCATTGGGAAAGAGGGGAATGTCTGTTGAGGAAGAAAGGAAGATGACAGAAGATAGGGGTAAGTGGAAAATAGTTAGGTATGGATGATGCTGTAATGCATGGAAGGGAGTGGGTGGAGGATGGGGGGTGAGGGAGTGTGTGTCAATATTTTGATGCAGTCCGAAGGTATTTCTCCCCGTCTTCTCTTTATCTGCATAAGATGAAGTTTAGCCGATCAAATGAAGCGGCCTTGCTGTGGATGTACTGTGTCTTGCTACATTCTTTTTGACCCAGGGCAGTGGGCGAGATGCAGGGATGACCCGTCATCCAGGAGTCAAGAAAAAAGGGAGGAAAGGGTGGTGAAGGGGAATGGACTATGTGGGATGAAATGGGTGGGAGTGGATTTATGACTTTGATTTTGGCTACCTCCCTTGTAGGTGGAAAAAGCCGTTGGTATATGTATAATGATAATGATAATAATAAGAGTAATAACAACAGCAACGACTATAATAATAACAATAACAACAACAACAACAATAATAATAATAATAATAATAACAACAATGGTAATAAAAATAGTAATAAAATAATAATAATAACAGTGATAATAATAATATTATTGATAAAAAGAAAATCATAAAATTAATAATAATAATAGTAGTAGTAATAATAATCATAATGATTATGATGATAATAATAATAATAATAATAATAATAATAATAATAATAATAATAATAATAATAATAATAATAATAATAATAATAATAATAATAATAATAATAATAATAATGTGGATAGGAGGTAAAGGGAACACGGGCTGAGGGAAATACTTTCATTCCTGACTAGTTTCGCCTAAGAGGCTTATTCAGAGGAACTCAGGCGAAACTAGTCAGGAATAAAAGTATTTCCCTCAGCCCGTGTTCCCTTTACCTCCTATCCACATTCGTCACAATGTATAAACAAATAATAATAATGATAATAATAATTATAATAATAATAATAATAATAATGAAAATAACAATGATAATGCTAATAATGATAAATAATTATAATGATAGTAATAATAGTTATATGAATAGTGCAAGTTATATTATTCAGCTGAAGCTTTTTTTTTCTATTATTTTTTTATCATTTTTTATATATTTTCTATTAATTTTCTACTTCTTGTTTACGTTGATATATATATGATTTTCTTTACTTTTCTTTCATATATTTAATATTTTTCCACATTATTTTTATTCATTAATTTTCTACTTCTTGTTTATGTTGATATATGTATGATTTTCTTTACTTTTCTTTCATATATTTAATTTTTTTCTACATTATTTTTTATTTTTCTTATATTTTCATTATCTTTTCTTTGTTCCAATTTCAAATTTTTCCATATATATACATTTTATCATCATTATTGATGTTGTACTTCTCTGTATTGGTTCTACGTAAGTAGTCACCTCAGTAAATGTTCTCCTTAACAAAATTTTGATATTTTTTTCTTGCCATATATCTACATTGGTTATAACTATTTCTCCTGTAGTTTTTTTAATTCTGATTTTGACCATTTCTGGCACTTTGATTTTGGTGTCGATAATTGTTGGGCCGGTAGTTGTGGCTTTCTTCCTCCATCCCATCCCCCACCCACTCCCTTCCATGCATTACAGCATCATCCATACCTAACTATGTTCCACTTACCCCTATCTTCTGTCATCTTCCTTTCCTCCTCAACAGACATTCCCCTCTTTCCCAATGCCCCCTTTATCCCATCCATCCATCTCATCATTGGTCGCCTCCCTCATGTTCACTCCTTCCACCTTTGCTTTCCACACTTCTTTTACTTATCTTTCTTCACTCATTCTTCACTCGTTGGGCTTATAATCTCCCTTATTCTCCTGAGGGATGTCGATGGAACAAGACCTTTCAAAATGTAAGAGTTCCAATTGGTCTTCGCCAATTTCTGGTGAGGCTTTAATTCCGCAGCAGTTTACTTTCTGGAATGCCTCGCGACACCACTTGGAAACTTTCTGGAGGGCTTTGCCAAAGCGACGGACGATGATGATGGAGCAGCCGGTCATTTCTAATGCGATTGAAGATCCTGTGGACGATCTTCTTTTGTCTTTTCATTTGGCTGTCCTCGTCAATCTGACGAACAGGTGATATCAGTTTACGACATATGATTTCATGGAAGCTTTGCATACTTTTAAGTTAATGTACAACTCACTGTGGTGATTTTATTTCATTCAAGCTCATCAATTTCTGGAAAAGGGAGAGTATATTGGTTTTGACGGATCACATTATCCCAATCCTAAGGAATTAGGTTAATTGTAATAAAGGACATGCCTACTTATGTTAGTGTACACATACTATAACATACATACAAATGATGTTTATATCACTCATGCACACATGTAGATTTTGTATCAAAGCAGGCACAAATTCTACAGCTATTGCGGATTCGCCTGATATGAGTCAAAATATTTACTTCTAACTTCATAAGGTCCATGGTATTAAGGAAAAGTCCTCTTCGAAATTCATAAGCGTATGATTTATTTATTTATTTATTTATTTATTTACTTATTTTTTTTTTTTACAGGAGAGGAAGATGTTACGCAGCCAAGGGGAAATATGACGCCCACCAGAAGGGGTCCTCTAGGGACCGAGACCCAATACCAGAATGTACTTGTATTTTTTGTCCTGGATATCGCTTGTGATTTTATTAATTGCCATGGCATTCTTAGATGTAAAGGCTGTATTATTATTATCATCATTATTATCATATTACCATTATCAATGTTAACATCCTATGGCTATTGTAAGCTATCATATAATGAATAAATATAATAATAATATCAATAATAACAATAACAATAATAATGTTAATATCAAAATGATAACAATGATAGTAATGATAATAGTAGTAATAATAATGATAATAATCATAATTATGATAATAATAATATTAATAATAATAATAATAAATACAACCATAACAACAACAACAACAACAATAATAATAATAATATTAATAATAATAATAATAAATACAACCATAACAACAACAACAACAACAATAATAATAATAATAATAGAAATAATAAGAATAGGAATAATTACTATAATAATAACGTTAATGATGATAATAATAATATTGATAATAATATTAATAATAAAAATAATATCAATAATAATAATATCAATAATAATAATAATAATGATAATGATAATTACAATAATAATAATAATAATCATAATGACAATGGTAATAACAATAATAATGATAGTAATAATAATAATAATAATAATTATAATATTAATAATATTAATAATATGGTGGGTGAGGTAGTATGTGTGAGCAAAATTTGACGCAGCCCGAAGGGATTTCTCCCCGTCTTCTCCTTTTATGCATGGGGGGACGGAGAGGGGGGGTCGCCGATTTAATGAAGCGGCCTTGCTGTGGATGCGCTGTGTCTTGCGACACTGCTTCTGACCCAGGGCAGTGGATAAGGTAAAGGGATGATCCGTCATTCAGGAGGTGCTAAGATAAGAGGGAGGGTGGAGGGGTGTGGAGTGTATTCAGGAATGGAATGGGTGGGAATGATTTTATGTCTTTTCCTTTTTGCCTACCCCCATTGTAAGGGGGAAAAAGCCTTGGTATGGATGTATGTATGATAACAAATACAACAACAACCACAACAATAACAATAATAATAATAATAATAGATAATAATAAGAATAACAATAATAAGAATAATTATTATAATAATAATAACGTTATTGATGATGATGATGATGATGATGATAATAAAAATAATAATAATAATAATGATAACAATAATAATAATATCAATAACATTATTAACAATGATATTAATAATAATAATAATAATAATAATAATAATGATAATAATAACAGAAATAATAATACATACTCGTACATACATACATATACCAAAATCTTTTTCCCCTTGACAGGGGAGGTAGGCAAATAACAAAGTCATAAAACCACTCCCATTCATTCCCCATATACTCCATTCCCATCCAGCCCCTTCCCTCACGCTTATTTTGGCTCCTTCTGGATGATGGGTAATCCCTGCATCTCGCCCACTGCCCTGGGTCAAAAGTAATGTCGCAAGAAACAGCATATCCATGGCAAGGCCGCTTCATTAATTAAACCCTCAGCCCCCTTCCCAACCCACTCCCCCTCATGTATCATAGCATCATCCATACACAACCATTCTCCATTCACCCCTATCTTTTGTCTTCTCCCGTCCTTCCTCAACCGACATTACCCTCATTCCCAATGCCGTTTTACCCCATCTATCACTCTAATCCTTGGTCGCCCCTCATATTCACTCCTACCTCTGCCTTTCACACCTTTTTTACTAATCTTTCTTCCCTCACTCTTTCCATTTGTCCAAACCATCCGTAACTTTTTCATTAACCCTATCTCCTAACTCTCTTTCCACCCCGTTTTCCTCCTCATCTCCTCGTTTCTCACTCTATCCAGCCTAGTAACCCCTATCATACTTGTCAGAGTAACAATGACACGTAATGATAATAGGAATGATAATAATAATAATAATAATAATAATAACAATAATAACAAAAATAATAATAACAAAAATAATAATAATAACAATAATAATAACATTAATAATTATAATAATAATAACATATAACATTCAACATAAGAGAGAAAGAGAGGAATAGTTTAAATGTGTTTCAGATGAAATGCCTGAGAAATATGGTACGGGTGAGAAAAAAGGAGTTGAGGAGGAGAGGTGCGGTGAAAAGGAGTTGGGAGATAGGGCTGATGAAAGAGTATTGGAATGGTCTGGACACATGGAAAGAATGAGTGAAGAAAGATAAGTAGAAGAGGTGTGGAAAGCAAAGGTGGAAGGAGTGAACATGAGGGAGGCGACCAATGATGAGATGCATGTATGGGATACAGGGTGCATTGGGAAAGAGGGGAATGTCTGTTGAGGAAGAAAGGAAGATGACAGAAGATAGGGGTGAGTGGAAAATAGTTGAGTACGGATGATGCTGTAATGCATGGAAGGGAGTGGGTGGGGGATGGGGGGTGAGGGATTGTGTGTAAATATTTTGACGCAATCCGAAAGTATTTCTCCCCGTCTTCTCTTTTTCTGCATATGGGGACGGAGAGGAGGTTTAGCCGATCAAATGAAACGGCTTTGCTGTGGATGTACTGTGCCTTGCTACATTCTCTCTCACTCAGGGCAGTGGGCGAGATACAGGGATGACCCGTCATCCAGGAGTCAAGAAAAACGAGAGGGAGGGGTGGTGGATGGGAGTGGAGCATGTGGGGATGATATGGGTGGCAGTGAATTTAAGCCTTTGGTTTTGGCTACCTCCCTTGTAAAGGGAAAAAGCCGTTAGTATATGTATGATGATAATGATAATAATAACAGTAATACGAACAGCAACGACTATAATATTGATAATAAAAATAATAATAATAGTGATAATAATAATAATAGTAATAATAGTAATGATAACAATAACAATGATAATGATAATGATAATAATAATGATAATAATAATAATAATGATAACGATAATGATAATGATAATGATAAAAATAATAATAATAGTAATAATGATAATAATAATAATGTTAATAATAATAATAATAAAAAGAAAATCATAATATTAATAGTAATAATAGTAGTAGTAATAATTATCATAATGAATATGATAATTTTAATGATAATAATAATAAATATACTTATAAAATTCTGATAATCTTGTTTGTCATCATGCTCGCTTGCTTGAAACTGTCACCCAGCCAATCAGAAGAAGAGATATTACGTCACGACTGAAGACCAGCCAATCAGAAGAGATATGACGTCACAACTGAGGACCAGCAAATCAGAAGAAGAGATCAGAAGAGATATGATGTCACGACTGAGGACTAGCCAATCAGAAGAGACATGACATCATGACATCAGCTCTGTGGTTCCTAAGGAACCCCAGCTCTGAGCGCTTGACGTTAAGACTACTAATTTTCCAATTTGCCAATTTATTAATTTCCAATTTTCCGATTACATATTTTCTGCCCATTGATATTTAAAATTTTCATATTCATTATCTAAAAGTATAGCCAACTCCTCAATTAGCATCTATGAGGCATAATGAGTACATTAGAATCTTACGTAGTGTTCCAAGCAACGACATGACGTCACAATTTTCCGATTACTTATTTTCTGACCATTAATATCTAAAATTTTCATATTCAGTATTCACAAGTATAGTCAACTCCTGAATTAGCATCTATGAGGCACTAAGAGTTTATTCAAATATTACAAACTGTATGAATCATATGATGCGTAGTTTTCAAGGCAACGACGACATGACTTGACAATCTTCTGCATTTCACTTCTTATAACTAATCAAGTCACTGCCTTCGTCTAGAGCTCTAAATCATACTCAATTTGATATAGAAACTTATTTTCCGTTATTTATACTATACAGTGACAGTGACATAGTATATCTATCATAAAGTTTATATTTAAAAACGTTGCTACTCGCTCAAGTCCCATGGGACTCCATGAATGATAATGATAATGAGTGGGAGTGGGAGTGGGATTGGGAGTGGGATGACGGGACGTGACATAACATAAGCATAATTGAGTAGGCTCTCCTTATTTAATTTCTTGAGAACGCCTGTATCTACTTTACTTTCCTTCGAGAGAGCACGAGGACCACACACAACTCGTAAGTCTTAAGCTAATAGTAACCTGCTTTAAAAAGAGGAGCCATTTAAGATTCTATTTGACCCAACGGATCACGGGTGGTCTAGTAATGAAAATAGAAATAATAATAACAATAATAATAAATAATAATTTCAATAATAATGATAATAATAACTGTAGGTGCAACGGAGGTAAGAGGGCCTGATGTCAACAGGAATGAAAGTGACAAGTGTATGACAATTCATGCCATTCCCCAACGCAATAAATTTTATTCTTCATATATGATAAAGGCAAATTATATTATTCAGCTGAGGGCTTTTTTATTTATTTCTATTATTTTTTCTATAATTTATATATATTTTCTATCAATTTTCTACTTGTTTATCTTTATATACATATGATTTTCTTTACTTTTCTTTCATATATTTAATTCTTTTCTACTTTATTTCTTATTTTTCTTATATTTCTATTATCTTTTCTTTATTCCAATTTCAATTTTTCTATATATATATATTTTATCATCATTATTAATTTTATAATTCTTTGTATTGGTTCTACCTATTTAGTCACATCAGTAAATGTTCTCATAAACACAATTTGGATATATTTTTCTTACCATATATCCATATTGGTTATAACTATTTCTCCTGTAGTTTATTGAATTCTGATTTTGACCATTTCTGGCACTTGGATTTTGGTGTCGATAATTGCAGTGCCGGTAGATGTGGCTTTCTTCCTCAATGCCTGGGACGTAGCAGAATGTATTGTCGTAGTAATTTGTTTTTCGTCCAATATTATTTCTGGTCCCAGGTGGCTTACTGTACTCAGGTGGTCTCGTGATTGGTACCTGCCTTTGCCTAGTATTGTAGGTACTGTGGTACTCATTGCACCTGTTGTTATGGTACGGCCTTTGTTGGTAATTATTTTGGTGTCTTAGTTTACATTGATTGCCCCTTTTCTGGTCGGCTTTTTCGATTGGCTGTCCGCGAAGGTTTCTGCTTTCTTGAGTGTTCCTTGCGCAGGATTCAGCCATCTTCCTTTTCGCCTTTCTTTGGAGGGCAGAGTTGCTTAAAGGCTCACTAACGAACTCTTCTTGCTTAACTTGTGATAAATAAGCTTTGTATTTTCGAGTTCGTCTTTCTCTGTGGGTGAGAGTTTTGGTTTCTGACTCTTGTTGACAAGTTTCCTCTTCTGTTTGACTTTCGATCGATACCTTGTCATTTTGAGGTGAAGAAAGCGTAGCCACATTTTTTTCTTGTATTGATGGGTCTTTCTCTCGACCCCCAGAAGCCTCACAATGGTGTTTAACGCATTCTTCAGAAACATTGGAGTTATCTTCAACGTCCATTGTCTCTTCTTCTTTGTTATCATCGATCTTAACCAATAAAGGTAAATTGCACTCAGACTCTTCTTTGTATTCATCAGGAACAATAACATCTACCGGTATTAAAAGCTCCTGGGTATTGTCTGGAACGCCTTCTACGAGTATCTCCTCTTTATCAGCCTTTGTAACCTTTTCGTCTTCTTGCAGAATCTTCTCTTCCTCGAGATATTTCTGCTTCTCTTTAGGTTTCTCGTTGGGCTTATAATCTCCCTTATTCACCTAAGGGATGTCGATGGAACAAGACCTTTCAAAATGTAAGAGTTCCAATTGGTCTTCGCTAGTTTCTGGTGAGGCTTTAATTCCGCAGCAGTTTACTTTTTGGAATGCCTCACGACACCACTTGGAAACTTTCTGGAGGGCTTTGCCAAAGCCCCGGACGATGATGATGGAGCAGCCGGTCATTTCTAATGCGCTTGAAGATCCTGTGGACGATCTTCTTTTGTCTTTTCATTTGGCTGTCGTCGCCAATCTGATGAACAGGTGAAATGAGTTTACGACATATGATTTCATGGAAGCTTTGCATACTTTTAAGTTAATGTACAACTCACTGTGGTGATTCTATTTCATTCAAGATCATCAATTTCTGGAAAATGGAGAGCATATTGGTTTTGACGGATCACAATATCCCAATCCTAAAGAATTAGGTTAATTTTAATCAAGGAAATGTCTACTTATGTTATTGTACACATACTATAACATACATACAAATGATGTTTATATCACTTATACACACATGTATATCTTGTATCAAACCAGGCACAAATTATACAGCTATTGCAGTTTCGCCTGATTCGAGTTAAAATATTTACTTCTGACTTCATAAGGTCCACGGTATTGAGAAAAAGTCCTCTTCGAAATTTATAAGCGTTTTTTTTTTTTTTTTTTTGTATATACAGGAGATGACGATGTTACGCAGCCAAGGGGGAAGAGGACGCCCTCCTGAAGCGGGCCTCCAGGGACTGAAACCCACTGACATATCCATTTTGAAGAAGTGAAAGGAATACCGGAAGGTACTTGTATTTTTTGTCCTGGATATCGTTTGTGATTTTATCAATTGCCATGGCATTCTTAGATGTATAGGCTGTATTATTATTATTATCATTAATATTATATTATTATTATCAATATTAACATCCTATAGCTGCTGTAGGTTATTATTTAATAATAATGATAAAATAATAATAATAATAATAATAATAATAATAATAATAATAATAACATTAATAATAATAATAATGATAATAATGTTGATATCAAAATAATAATGATAAAAATGATAACAATGATAATAATAATATTAAATACAACAACCACAACGTCAACAACAACAATAATAATAATAAGAGGAAGAAGAATTATAATAATAATAACGTTAATGATGATAGTAATAATAATAATAATGATAACAACAATAATATTAACAATAGTAATAATAATAAATACAACAACCACAACAACAACAATAGAAATGATAATAATAAAAAATAATAATAATAACAATGATAATAGTAATAATGATACCATCATAATAATATTAATGATAATAAAAATAATGATAATAATAATAATAATAATAATAATAATAATAATAATGAGGATACTAATAATAGGAGTAATAATAATGATAATTATCATTATTATTACTATCATAATAGTAATAATAATAATAATCATAAAGATGATAAGTAGGATGACGTTTTGGAAGTGACAGGAATCACAAAATATATATATTGGTAATTCACTTGGTAATGAAGGTACTTTTCTGTATTAATTCCATTTATCATATTATACATACACACAAACATACAAACACACACACACACACTTTCAACGAACGGACGGCTTGAAGAACGTTCTGAAGAAAAGTGCAGATTGTGGATCCCAACGCAAAGAGAAGTGCCTTTTTGTATTTACAGGGTGGGGGGAAATTGCTCGTGGGGTAGTGGGAAAGTAAGGAAAGAGGAGAAGGGGAGGGATTGCTGGGAAAATGGAAGGTAATGAGGAAGTAGAGGACTTGGTCCAAACAGACCGCCGTAAAGTAAACAAACGACCACAAGACGAGCTGGAGGACGACGGAATGTCTAATAAGAATGTAAAGATTAGAAGTATAGATAGGAACAATACAGTAGAAAGTGATGAGAATATTTTCAAGGGATTTAAAGAGAGTGGGGGGGACACAAACCCCCCCCCGACTGACAAGACTAGAGAAGAAGGTTGATAAGGTGATCGAGGACTTGGAGAGTAGGTTAGGTCATATGAACACCATTTTACAAAGGGTTGAAAGATTGGAAGAACTGGAAAAGGCGAATAAAAACTTAACTGATGAAATAGAAGACCTAAAAAGACAGTTAAGAGAGGTAAAGGGGGAGAATGAGGAATTGAAGAAGAATAGTAAAGAAAACAGAGAAACGATAGCTAAAGAAAGTAAAAATTGGAAGAAAACCCAAGAAGGAAATAAGGTTTCATTCACTGACATAGTCAAACAGCAATTGAAAGAACATACTGAAGACTCAGTTATTAAAGTGATGAGACAAAAGGAGAATATAGTAAGGGATTTAGCAGACAAGAAGAAATGTATAATTATATTAGGAATGGAAGAGAAACACAACACAGATAGAACCACAAGAATCAAAGAGGAAAATGAAAAAGTAAGCCAATTACTAGAATCAGTTCAGGAAGATGAACCAGAAATTATGAAACAAATCGAAGAGAAATTTAGACTCGGAAAGTATAGCACAGACAAGACCAGACCAATTAAGATTAAATTCAAGTCACAAACAACGGCAGAGAATATCTTATCCAAAACAGGGAAACTAGCAACAAGTGAACAATACAAAAAGATATGGATAAAAAGAGAAATGAATAAAGAGGAAAGAGAGGAAGAAAAGCAGAAAAGACTGGAAGCTAAGGCAAAAAACGAGAACAGAACGGAGTCAGAGAAAGAGAGATTCTATTGGAGAGTAGTGAACATGAAACTAAGGAAGTTCGACATACAAAAGAAAAACATAAGGGAAACAGAGAACACAATGGAAGTGGCAGAAAACTAAGAGTGTCTTACACAAATATAGATGGATTAATAATAGGATTGAATGAGCTGAATGATTATTTGAAAGAAAAAGAACCGGACATAATGGGAATTGTAGAAACAAAATTAAAAGGCCCACTACCACCCAACAGTGTAGGACATGATGCATACAATTATTGGATTAGAAACAGAGAGAAAAAGCAAGGGGGTGGAGTGATGTTCCTGAATAAGAAGGATATAAACGTGAAAGGTGTCATATATGGAAAGAATACAGTAGAGATGATTATGATAGAAGTGGAAGACAGAGATAAGAAGAGCAGAAAATTTGTGATCAATTATGTGCCTCCGAAAACAGCCTCATGGGAGGAGAGTGAATATAAAAGTATGTTAGAGGACACAAAGATAGCATTAACTAAAATAATGGAAGACGGAGGAAGAATAGTTATGATGGGCGACTTTAATTGCAAAGAAATCTGCTGGGAAGAAATGACAGTAAAGAGTGGTGATGACTCATGGGGAAATGCTCTACTTGAGATGATTACTGACCATTCAATGACACAATGGATACAAGAGAACACTAGGTATAGAAATGAAGAAGAACCATCGAGGCTAGACTTAATAATTACATCTG
>NW_027467740.1:472500-510000 GCF_046742065.1 Oratosquilla oratoria
AAGATGTTTTGGAAAGAAATTAAGAGAGGAAGAGGAGGCGAATCAAGTAGAGAAGAAAAGGTAAAAGGTGCAGATGGAGAGATCATAATGGAAGAGAAGGCAGTAAGGGGAAGATGGGCAGAATATTTTAGGGAGTTGCTAAATGTGAAGGAGGATAGGGAGGGAAAGATAGCTGAAGTGGGAAATGCTAAGAAAATGACCGTGATGAGTGAGGAAAATGGAGGAGAAATAAGGAAGGATGATGTGGAGGCAGTTGTTAAGATGATGAAAGCAGGTAAGGCACCTGGTCTGGATGGATGCCATACAGAATGTCTAAATAAAAGAAGGTACAGTGATGGTGGACTGGCTGGTGAGGTTAACTAATGTTTGCTGGAGGGAGAGTAGAGTGCCGAAGGACTGGAGGAGTGCCTGTATAGTTCCTCTTTACAAGGGAAAAGGGGACATGTGTGAATGTAGTAGTTTCAGAGGGATTAGCTTGTTAAGTGTAGTTTGGAAGGCTTATGGGAGGATCTTGATTGAGAAGATTAGGAGAGGAACAGAGGGAGAAATTAGTGAGGAACAGTGTGGATTTAGGACGGGTATAGGTTGTGTTGATTAGATCTTTGTGGTAAGACAGATATGTGAAAAAGCTATAGGAAAGGGGAAGGATGTTTTTTGGGCTTTTATGGATCTGGAAAAGGCTTACGATAAGGTAGACAGAAAGGCACTGTGGGAGGTTATGCAGATATATGGGATAGGAGGAAAGCTTCTAGGAGCTGTCAAGAGTTTTTATGAGAGTATTAGAGCTTATGTCAGGATTAGAAATGGAGAGAGTGAGTGGTTCGAGGTAAAGGTGGGACTTCGTCAAGGATGCGTTATGTCGCTCTGGCTGTTCAATTTATATATGGATGGGGTGGTGCGAGAGGTAAATGCAAGGGTAGTGGGTCAGGGATTGGAGATGGTTAAAGAAAATGGAGAAAAGTGGGAGGTGAGCCAGCTGTTGTTGGCGGACGACACTGCGCTTGTGGCAGGATCGGAGGTGGGATTGAGGAAGTTGGTGAAAGAGTTTGGGAGACTATGTGATAGAAGAAAGCTAAAGATAAATATGGGTAAAAGTAAGGTGATGAGATGAACAATGGGTGAAAGTTGCAGTAGACTGGAAGTGAGCATTAAGGGAGAGCAACTGGAGGAAGTGGATAGTTTTAGATACTTGGGTGCAAATGTGGCAGAAAAAGGTGGAGTGAAGGTGGAGGTAGAATGTGGATTGAGAGAAGCGAGTAAATTCTTTGGTGGATTAAAGAGTGTAATGAGGAATAGACACATGGAAATGGACACTAAGAGAAGACTGTATGAAGGAGTGATTATGACAACAGCACTGTATGGGGCAGAAACATGGAACATAAGAGAAGAAGAGAGAAGGAGTTTGAATGTGTTTGAGATGAGGTGTCTGAGAAGTATGATGGGGGTTACTAGGCTAGATAGAGTTAGAAATGAGGAGGTGAGGAGAAGAACAGGGGTGGAAAGGGAGTTGGAAGATAGGGTTGATGAAAGAGTATTAGGATGGTTTGGACACATGGAAAGAATGAGTGAAGAAAGACTAGTAAAAGAGGTACGGAAGGCAGATGTGGAGGGAGTGAACATGAGCGGACGTTCTAGGTTGAGGTGGATGGATGGAGTGAAGGGGGCTTTGGAGAAAAGGGAAATGTCTGTTGAGGAAGGACGGGAGAGAACAGAAGACATGGGTGAATGGAGAATGGTTGTATATGGATGATGTTGTGATGCATGAGGTGGAATGGGCGGGTGGATGGGGGATGAGGTTGTATGTGTGAGCAAAATTTGACGCACCATGAAGGGATTTCCCCCCGTCCTCTCCTTTTATGCATGGGGGGACTGAGAGGGGGGGTCGCCGATTTAATGAAGTGGCCTTGCTGTGGATGTGCTGGTTTTGCAACACTGCTTCTGACCCAGGGCAGTGGACAAGGTGCAGGGATGACTTGCAATACATCTTATCTCAATGATCCCATGATCACGACATGTATAGCACCAAACCAGTCTCAAAATTCCTCTAAAGGTCTCGACAGATAAGAAAGATAAGTGAAAGAGGTGTGGAAAGCAAAGGTGGAAGGAGTGAATATGAGGGAGGCGGCCAATGATGAGATGGACGGATGGGATAATGGGGGCATTGGGAAAGAGGGGAATGTCTGTTGAGGAAGAAAGGAAGATGACAGAAGATAGGGGTGAGTGGAAAATAGTTGAGTATGGATGATGCTGTAATGGATGGAAGGGAGTGGGTGGGGGATGGGAGGATGAGGGAGTATGTGTAAATATTTTGACGCAGTCCGAAGGTATTTCTCCACGACTTCTCTTTTTCTGCTTATTGGGACGGAGAGGAGGTTTAGCCGATCAAATGAAACGGCTTTGCTGTAGATGTACTGTGTCTTGCTACATTCTTTCTGTCCCAGGGCAGTGGGCGAGATGCAGGGATGACCCGTCATCCAGGAGTCAAGAAAAAAGGGAGGGAGGGGTGGTGGATGGGAGTGGAGTATGTGGGAATGATATGGGTGGGAGTGAATTTATGCCTTTGATTTTGGCTACCTCCCTTCTAAGGGGAAAAAGCCGTTGGTATATGTATGTATGATGATGATGATAATAATAATAATAATAATAAGACCAGCAACGACTACAATAATATTATTAATGATACATACATACATACATATACCAAGGCTTTTTCCCCCTTCCAAGGGAGGTAGCCAAAAAGGGAAAGGCATAAAAACACTCCCACCCATTTCATCCCCAAATACACTCCACACCCCTCCCACCCTTCCTCTCATCTGAGCACCTCCTGGATGACGGGTCATCCCTGCACCCTGCCCACCGCCCTGGGTCAGAAGCAGTGTTGCAAGACACAGTACATCCACAGCAAGGCCGCTTCATTTAATCGGCGACCCCCCCTCTCCGTCCCCCTTTGCATATAAGGAGAGGACGGGGAGAAATCCCTTCGGGCTGCTTCAAAATTTACTCACACATACTACCCCACCCCCCACCCCCCCGCCCATTCCTCCTCATGCAATCACAACATCATCCATATACAACCATTCTCCACTCACCTCTGTCTTCCGTCCTCTCCCTTCCTTCCTCAACAGACATTCCCCTCTTCCCCAAAGCCCCCTTCACCCCATCCATCCACCTCATCCTAGGACGTCCCCTCATGTTCACTCCCTCCACATCTGCCTTCCATACCTCTTTTACTAGTCTTTCTTCACTCATTCTTTCCATGTGTCCAAACCATCCTAATATTCTTTCATCAACCCTCTCTCCCAAATCCTTTTTCACCCCTGTTCTCCTCCTCACCTCCTCATTTCTCACTCTATCTAGCCTAGTAACCCCCGCCATACTTCTCAGACACCTCATCTCAAACACATTCAAACTCCTTCTCTCTTCTTCTCTTATGTTCCACGTTTCTGTATAGTTCCACGTTTCTGTATAGTTCCACGTTTCTGTATAGTTCCTCTTTACAAGGGAAAAGGGGACAAGTGTGAATGTAGTAATTTCAGAGGGATTAGCCTGTTGAGTGTAGTAGGGAAGGCTTATGGGAGAATCTTAATTGAGAGGATTAGGAGAGGAACAGAAGGAGTAATTGGTGAGGAACAGTGTGGATTTAGGACGGGTAGAGGTTGTGTAGATCAGATCTTTGTGGTAAGACAGATATGTGAGAAAGCTATAGGAAAGGGGAAGGATGTTTTTTGGGCTTTTATGGATCTGGAAAAGGCTTATGATAGGGTAGACAGAAAGGCACTGTGGGAGGTTATGCAGATTTATGGGATAGGAGGAAAGCTTTTGGGAGCTGTCAAGAGTTTTTATGTGAGTAGTAGAGCATGTGTTAGGATTAGAAATGGAGAGAGTGAGTGGTTTGAAGTAAAGGTGGAACTTCGTCAAGGATGCGTTATGTCGCTCTGGCTGTTCAACTTATACATGGATGGGGTGGTGCGAGAGGTGAATGCTAGGGTAGTGAGTCAGGGATTGGAGATGGTTAAAGAAAATGGAGAAAAGTGGGAGGTGAGCCAGCTGTTGTTTGCGGACGACACTGCGCTTGTGGCAGGGTCAGAGGAGGGATTGAGGAAGCTGGTGGCAGAGTTTGGGAGAGTATGTGATAGAAGAAAGCTAAAGATAAATGTGGGTAAAAGTAAGGTGATGAGATGTACAAGGGGTGAAAGTGGCAGTAGACTGGAAGTGAACATTAAGGGAGAGCGACTGGAGGAAGTGGATAGTTTTAGATACTTGGGTGCAAGTGTAGCAGGAAAAGGTGGAGTGAAGGTGGAGGTAGAATGTAGATTGAGAGAAGCGAGTAAATGCCTTGGTGGTTTAAAGACTGTAATGAGAAATAGACATTTGGGAATGGATGCGAAGAGGAGACTGTATGAAGGAGTGATTATGACAACAGCACTGTATGGGGCAGAAACGTGGAACATAAGAGAAGAAGAGAGAAGGAGTTTGAATGTGTTTGAGATGAGGTGTCTGAGAAGTATGATGGGGGTTACTAGGCTAGATAGAGTGAGAAATGAGGAGGTGAGGAGGAGAACAGGGGTGAAAAAGGATTTGGGAGATAGGGTTGATGAAAGAATATTAGGATGGTTTGGACACATGGAAAGAATGAGTGAAGAAAGACTAGTAAAAGAGGTATGGAAGGCAGATGTGGAGGGAGTGAACATGAGGGGACGTCCTAGGATGAGGTGGATGGATGGGGTGAAGGGGGCTTTGGGGAAGAGGGGAATGTCTGTTGAGGAAGGAAGGGAGAGGACGGAAGACAGAGGTGAGTGGAGAATGGTTGTATATGGATGATGTTGTGACTGCATGAGGAGGAATGGACGGGGGGGTGGGGGGTGGGTTAGTATGTGTGAGTAATTTTTGACGCAGCCCGAAGGGATTTCCCCCCGTCCTCTCCTTATATGCAAAGGGGGACGGAGAGGGGGGGTCGCCGATTAAATGAAGCGGCCTTGCTGTGGATGTGCTGTGTCTTGCGACACTGCTTCTGACCCAGGGCGGTGGGCAGGGTGTAGGGATGACCCGTCATCCAGGAGGTGCTCAGATGAGAGGAAGGGTGGGAGGGGTGTGGAGTGTATTTAGGGATGAAATGGGTGGGAGTGTTTTTATGCCTTTCCCTTTTTGGCTACCTCCCTTGGAAGGGGGAAAAAGCCTTGGTATATGTATGTATGTATGTATGTATGCCAATTTTTTAATTTCCACTTTTCCGATTACATATTTTCTGACCATTAATATTTAAAATTTTCATATTCATTATCTAAAAGTAAAGCCAACTCCTGAATTAGCATCTATGAGACATAATGAGTACATTAGAATCTTACGTAGTGTTCCAAGCAACGACATGACGTCACAATTTTCCGATTATATATTTTCTGACCATTAATATCTAAAATTTTCATATTCAGTATTTAAAAGTATAGTCAACTCCTAAATTAGCATCTATGAGTTTATTCAAATATTACGAACTATATGAATCATATGATGCGTAGTTTTCAAGGCAACGACGACATGACTTGACAATCTTCGGCATTTCACTTCTTATAACTAATCAAGTCACTGCCTTCGTCTAGAGCTCTAAATCATACTCAATTTGATATAGAAACTTATTTTCCGTTATTTATACTATACGGTGACAGTGACAGTATATCTATCATGAAGTTTATATTTAAAAACGTTACTACTCGCTCAAGTCCCATGGGACTCCTTGAATGATAATGATAATGAGTGGGAGTGGGAGTGGGATTGGGAGTGGGATGACGGGACGTGACATAACATAAGCATAATTAAGGAGGCTCTACTTATTTAATTTCTTGAGAACGCCTGTATCCAGTTTACTTTCCTTCGAGAGAGCACGAGGACCACACACAACTCGCAAGTCTTAAGCTAATAGTAACCTCCTTTAAAAAGAGGAGCCATTTAAGATTCTATTTGACCCAACGGGTCACGGGTGGTCTAGTAATAAAAATAGAAATAATAATAACAATAATAATAAATAATAATGATAATAATAACTGTAGGTGCAACGGAGGTAAGAGGGACTGATGTCAACAAGAATGAAAGTGACAAGTGTATGACAATTCATACCATTCCCCAACGCAATAAATTTTCTTCTTCATATATGATAGAGGCAAATCATATTATTCAGCTGAGGGCTTTTTTTATTTATTTCTATTATTTCTTCTATAATTTCTATATATTTTCTATTAATTTTCTACTTGTTTATGTTGATATACATATGATTTTCTTTACTTTTCTTTCATATATTTAATATTTTTCTACTTTATTTCTTATTTTTCTGATATTTTTATTATCTTTTCTTTATTCCAATTTCAATTTTTCTATATATGTACATTTTATCATCATTATTGATGTTATAATTCTTTGTATTGGTTCTACCTATTTAGTCACCTCAGTAAATGTTCTCATAAACAAAATTTGGATATATTTTTCTTGCCATATATCCATATTGCTTATAACTATTTCTCCTGAAGTTTATTGAATTCTGATTTTGACCATTTCTGGCACTTGGATTTTGGTGTCGATAATTGTAGTGCCGGTAGATGTGGCTTTCTTCCTCAATGCCTGGGACGTAGCAGAATGTATTGTCGTAGTAATATGGTTTTCGTCCGATATCATTTCTGGTCGCAGGTGGCCTATTGTACTCAGGTGGTCTCGTGTTTGGTACCTGCCTTTGCCTAGTATTGTAGGTTCTGTGGTACTCATTGCACCTGTTGTTATGGTACGGCCTTTGTTGGTAATCATTCTGGTGTCTGAGTTTACGTTGATTGCCCTTTTTGTGGTCGGCTTTTTCGATTGGCTGTCCGCCAAGGTTTCTGCTTTCTTGAGTGTTCCTTGCGCAGGATTCAGCCATCTTTCTTTTCGCCTTTCTTTGGAGGGCAGAGTTGCTTAAAGGCTCACTAAAGAACTCTTCTTGCTTAACTTGTGATAAATAAGCTTTGTATTTTCGAGTTCGTCTTTCTCTGTGGGTGAGAGTTTTGGTTTCTGACTCTTGTTGACAAGTTTCCTCTTCTAGTTGACTTTCGATCGATACCTTGTCATTTTGAGGTGAAGAAAGCGTAGCCACATTTTTTTCTTGTATTGATGGGTCTTTCTCTCGACCCTAAGAAGCCTCAGAATGGTGTTTAACGCATTCCTCGGAAACATTGGAGTTATCTTCAACGTCCGTTGTCTCTTCTTCTTTGTTATCATCGATCTTAACCAATAAAGGTAAATTGCACTCAGACTCTTCTTTGTATTCATCAGGAGCAATAACATCTACCGGTATTAAAAGCTCCTGGATATTGTCTGGAACGCCTTCTACGAGTATCTCCTCTTTATCAGCCTTTGTAACCTTTTCGTCTTCTTGCAGAATCTTCTCTTCCTCGAGATATTTCTGCTTCTCTTTAGGTTTCTCGTTGGGCTTATAATCTCCCTTATTTTCCTGAGAGATGTCGATGGAACAAGACCTTTCAAAATGTAAGAGTTCCAATTGGTCTTCGCCAGTTTCTGGTGAGGCTTTAATTCCGCAGCAGTTTACTTTTTGGAATGCCTCACGACACCACTTGGAAACTTTCTGGAGGGCTTTGCCAAAGCCCCGGACGATGATGATGGAGCAGCCGGTCATTTCTAATGCGCTTGAAGATCCTGTGGACGATCTTCTTTTGTCTTTTCATTTGGCTGTCGTCGTCAATCTGATGAACAGGTGAAATCAGTTTACGACATGATTTCATGGAAGCTTTACATAATTCTAAGTTAATGTACAACTCACTGTGGTGATTTTATTTCATTCAAGATCATCAATTTCTGGAAAATGGAGAGCATATTGGTTTTGACGGATCACATTATCTCCCAAAGAATTAGGTTAATTGTAATAAAGGACATGCCTAATTATATTAGTTTACACATACTATAACATAGATACAAATCATGTTTATATCACTCATGCACACATGTAGATCTTGTATCAAACCAGGCACAAATTCTACAGCTATTGCGGATTCGCCTGATTCGAGTCAAAATATTTACTTCTGACTTCATAAGGTCAAACAAACAAAAACTTCTATGTTTATAGTAATTTCATTTTATGATATACTATTATATCAAAGGTAATTCATGATTACTAGCAAATGTTAGTTTACTGTCTAGAATTTATCGTACCGTCCATGTAAAATTAGACCAAATCTTTATTAATGTAGGAGTGAAATATTGATAATCATTGTAATCAAATATGCATACAACTACAAAACTGATATGAAATTGTGTATAATGTATTATGACATCTTAATATTCATTCATATTACTAAAATTGTCTTGTTTGTCACATAGAAGGATAATTCTAATTTTCATCAAAACATATATCAAATATATGTTACTATAACATACATTTGATTTAGTATCATAAACCATACATTATTATAGTTTTTTTTATTTACATTATTATAGTTTCTTTATTTACATTATTATAGTTTTTTTTATTTACATTATTATAGTTTTTATGACTTTTTTCGCATCCAACCTAGATATGGACCAAAAGGTCTCCTGTCGGCATGCTCTGCCTTTGTAATCCTTTGTAAAGCGATACCTCTGAAGCTATGTATCAACTTTGTATACTACTTAAGCTTTCAACAAAGGATGTCACCTTTGACCTAATTTTTCCATTTGATTTTTCCAGAATGTGTAACGGCATCCAAATGACTTATTACCAATAGGAGCATTCAATCAGTTATCTCAAATTATCATGTAATGAAGAATATATATACGTAAGACATTTCTAGAACATTTTGAGCAAAATTTTACTTATGGTGAACTACGAAAAAGCTTACTGGAGTATCATGATGTAAATAGATCTGTATAAAGTAAATGGCCATATCGTTTATGTTAGGGCCAAAGGACTGGAACTGTCTATATTGACCATCTTTATACATAATTCGTACATACAATTACAAATGACTTGCAATACATCTTATCTCAATGATCCCATGATCACGACATGTATTGCACCAAACCAGTCTCAAAATTCCTCTAAAGGTCTCGACAGATAAGAAAGATAAGTGAAAGAGGTGTGGAAAGCAAAGGTGGAAGGAGTGAACATGAGGGAGGCGACCAATGATGAGATGGATGGATGGGATAAAGGGGGCACTGGGAAAGAGGGGAATGTCTGTTGAGGAAGAAAGGAAGATGACAGAAGATAGGGGTGAGTGGAATTTAGTTGTGAATGGATGATGCTGTAATGCATGGAAGGGAGTGGGTGGGGAATGGGGGGGTGAGGGAGTATGTGTAAATATTTTGACGCAGTCCGAAGGTATTTCTCCCCGTCTTCTCTTTTTCTGCATTAGGTGAGGGAGAGGAGATTTAGCCCATCAAATGAAACGGCTTTGCTGTGGATGTACTGTGCCTTGCTACATTCTTTCTGACTCAGGGCAGTGGGCGAGATGCAAGGATGACCCGTCATCCAGGAGTCAAAAAAAAGGGAGGGAGGGGTGGTGGATGGGAGTGGAGTATGTGGGGATGATATGGGTAGGAGTGAATTTATGCCTTTGATTTTGGCTACCTCCCTTGTAAAGGGAAAAAGCCGTTAGTATATGTATATATGATGATAATGATAATAATAACAGTAATAAGAACAGCAACGGCTATAATATTAATAATAATAATAATAATAATAATAATAATAATAACAATAATAATAATGATAACGATAAAACATACATACATACATATGCCAAGGCTTTTTCCCCCTTACTAGGGAGGTAGCCAAAAAGGAGAAGGCATAAAACCATTCCCACCCATTCCATCCCTGCAAACACTCCACACCCCTCCACCCTCCCTCCCACCTTAGCACCTCCTAGACGACGGGTCATCCCTGCACCTTGTCCACTGCCCTGGGTCAGAGGCTGTGTCGCAAGACACAGCACATCCACAGCAAGGCCACTTCATTAAATCGGCGCCTCCCCCCCCTCTCCGTCCCCCCATATAAAGGAGAGGACGGGGAGAATTCCCTTCGGGCTGCGTCAAAATTTTGCTCACACACACTACTTCACCCCTCATCCCCCCGTCCATTCCACCTCATGCATCACAACATCTTCCATATACAACCATTCTAAATTCACCCCTGTCTTCTGTCCTCTTCCGTCCTTCCTCAACAGACATTCCCCTCTTCCCCAAAGCCCCCTTCACCCCATCCATCCATCTCATCCTAGGACGTCCCCTCATGTTCACTCCCTCCAAATCTGCCTTCCATACCTCTTTTACTAGTCTTTCTTCACTCATTCTTTCCATGTGTCCCAACTATCCTAATACTCTTCCATCAACCCTATCTCCCAACTCCCTTTCCACCCCTGTTCTCCTCCTCACCTCCTCATTTCTCACTCTATCTAGCCTAGTAACCCCCATCATACTTCTCAGACACCTCATCTCAAATAATAATAGTAATAATAACAATGGTAATAATAATGAGTAATAAAACGTAATAATGATAATAATGATAATAAGAATAATAATAATGATAATTACAAAAATGATAATGATAGTAATAATAATGATAATGATAATAATAATAATAAAAAGAAAATCATATTAATAATAATAATAGTAGCAGTAATAATTAATATACTGAATATGATAATGTTAATAATAATAATAATCTATATACTTATAAAATTCTGATAATCTTATTTGTCATCATGCTTGCTTGCTTGAAACTGTCATCCAGCCAATCAGAAGAAGAGATATTGCGTCACGACTGAGGACCAGCAAATCAGAAGAAGAGATCAGAAGAGATATGACGTCACAACTGAGGACCAGCAAATCAGAAGAGATATGACGTCACGACTGAGGACTAGCCAATCAGAACAGACATGACATCAAGACATCAGCTCTACGTGTCCTAAGGAACCCCAGCTCTGAGCGCGTGACGTCACAACTGCTAATTTTCCAATTTGTCAATCTTTTAATTTCCAATCTTCCGATTACATATTTTCTGACCATTAATATCTAAAACTTTCATATTCAGTATTTAAAAGTAGAGTCCACTCCTGAATTAGCATCTATGAGGCATTATGAGTTTATTAAAATATCACGAACCGTATGAATCATATGATGCGTAGTTTTCAAGGCAACGACGACATGACTTGACAATCTTCTGCATTTCACTTCTTATAACTAATCAAGTCACTGCCTTCGTCTAGAGCTCTAAATCATACTCAATTTGATATAGAAACTTATTTTCCGTTATTTATACTATACAGTGACAGTGATATAGTCTATCAATCATAAAGTTTATATCTAAAAACGTTGCTATTCGCTCAAGTCCCATGGGACTCCCTGAATAATAAAAATAATGAGTGGGAGTAGGAGTGGGATTGGGATTCGGAGTGGGATGACGGGACGTGACATAACATAAGCATAATTAAGGAGGCTCTCCTTATTTAATTTCTTGAGAACGCCTGTATCCACTTTACTTTCCTTCGAGAGAGCACGAGGACCACACACAACTCGTAAGTCTTAAGCTAATAGTAACCTGCTTTAAAAAGAGGAGCCATTTAAGATTCTATTTGACCCAAAAGGTCACGGGTGGTCTAGTGATAAAAATAGAAATAATAATAACAATAATAATAAATAATAATTTCAATAATAATGATAATAATAACTGTAGGTGCAACGGAGGTAAGAGGGCCTGATGTCAACAAGAATGAAAGTGACAAGTGTATGACAATTCATGCGATTCCCCAACGCAATAAATTTTCTTCTTCATATATGATAAAGGCAAATTTTATTATTCAGCTGAGGGCTTTTTTATTTATTTCCATTATTTTTTCTATAATTTCTATATATTTTCTATTATTCCAATTTTTCTATATATATACATTTTATCATCATTATTGATGCTATAATTCTTTGTATTGGTTCTACCTATTTAGTCACCTTAGTAAATGTCCTCATAAACACAATTTGGATATATTTTTATTGCCATATATCCATATTGGTTATAACTATTTCTCCTGAAGTTTATTGAATTCTGATTTTGACCATTTCTGGCACTTGGATTTTGGTGTCCATAATTGTAGTGCCGGTAGATGTGGCTTTCTTCCTCAATGCCTGGGACGTAGCAGAATGTATTGTCGTAGTAATTTGTTTTTCGTCCAATATTATTTCTGGTCGCAGGTGGTCTCGTGTTTGGTACCTGCCTTTGCCTAGTATTGTAGGTTCTGTGGTACTCATTGCAACTGTTGTCTTGGCACGGCTCTTGTTGGTAATTATTTTGGTATCTGTGTTTACGTTGATTGCCCTTTTTCTGGTCGGCTTTTTGGATTCGCTGTCCGTGAAGGTTTCTGCTTTCTTGAGTGTTCCTTCCCTAGGATTCAGCCATCTTCCTTTTCGCCTTTCTTTGGAGGGCAGAGTTGCTCAGAGACTCACTCCCGAACTCTTCTTGCTTAACTTGTGATAAATAAGCTTTGTATTTTCGAGTTCGTCTTTCTCTGTGGGTGAGAGTTTTGGTTTCTGACTCTTGTTGACAGGTTTCCTCTTCTGTTTGACCTTCGATCGATACCTTGTCATTTTGAGGTGAAGAAAGCGTAGACACATTTTTTTCTTCTATTGGTGGGTCTTTCTCTCGACCCTCATAAGATTCAAAATGTTGTTTAACATGTTCTTCGGAAACACTGGAGTTATTTTCAACGTCCATTGTCTCTTCCTGTTTGAAGAGTGAAGAAACCGTAGACACATTTTTAACTTCTATTAATGGGTCTTTCTCATGACCCTCAGAAGCTTCAGAATGTTGTTTAACATATTCTACGGATACACAGGAGTTATATTCAACGTCCACTGTCTCTTCTTGTTTGTTATCATCGATCTTAACCAACAAAGGTAAACTCAAGACAGACTTTTCTTTGCACTCATCAGAAAGAGTAACACCTACCGGTGTTAAAAGCTCCTGGGTATTGTCTTGAAAGCCTTCTACAAGTATCTCCTCTTTGTCAGTATTTGACACCTTTTCGTCTTCTTGAAGAATCTTCTCTTCTTCGAGATGTATCTGCTTCTCTTTGGGTTTCTAATCTCCCTTATTCTCATGTGGGCTGTCGATGGAACAAAACCTTTCAAAATGTAGGAGTTCCAACTGCTTTTTGCCAGCTTCTGTTGAGGCTTTAAATCCACAGTTGTTCAAGTTTTGGAAAGCCTCACGACACCAATTGGAAACTTTCTGGAGCGCTTTGCCAAATCCCTGGATGATGATGTTGGAGCAGCCGGCCATTTGTAATGCGCTTGAAGATCCTGTGGACGACCTTCTTTTGTCTTCTCAATTGGCTGTCGTCGCCAATCTGATGAACAGGTGAAGTCAGTTTGCGACATATGATTTCATGGAAGCTTTGCATACCTTCAAGTTAATGTACAACTCACTGTGGTGATTATATTTCATTCAAGATCACCAATTACTGAAAGAGGGAGAGCATATTGGTTTTGACGGATCACATTATCCCAATGCCAACGAATTAGGTTAATTGTAATAAAGGACATGCCTACTTATGTTAGTGTACACATACTATAACATACATACAAATGATGTTCATATCACTTACGCACACATGCATTTCTTGTATCAAACCAGGCACAAATTCTACAGCTATTGCGGATTCGCCTGATTCAAGCCAAAACATTTTCTTCTGACTTTATAAGGTACATGGTGTTGAAGAAAAGTCCTCTTCGAAATCCATACATATATATATATATATATATATATATATATATATATATATATATATATATATATATATATATATATATATATATATATATATATATATATATATATATATATATATATATATATATATATATTTTTTTTTTCTTTTTTTTTTTTTTTTACAGGAGAGGACAATTTACAAGGGGGAAGAGGATGCCCTCTTGAAGGAGGCCTCTTAGGGCCGAGACCCACTGACATATCCGTTTTGAAAATGTGAAAGGAATTTCCAATACCGGAGGGTACTTGTCTTTTTTGTCCTGCATATCGTTTGTCATTTTATTAATTGCCATGGCATTCCTAGATGTAAAGGCTGTATTATCAGTATTCTCATTTCTATTATATTATTATTACCAATGTTAACATCCTATAGCTATTGTAAGTTATCATATAATAATAATGATAATAAAGATATTAATACTATTAATAATAACAATAATAATAATAATAATAATGATAATAATAATAACAATAATAATGTTAATATCAAAATGATGATAATAATAATAAAAAGAATAATAAGAATAATGATTATAACAACATTAACAATAATAATAAATACAACAACCACAACATAATAATAAGAATAACAATAATAAGAATAATTATTATAATAATATTAACGTTATTGATAATGATGATGATGGTAATAATAATAATAATAATAATAATAATAATAATAATAATAATAATAATAATAATAATAATAATAATAATAATAATAATAATAATAATAATAATAATAATAATAATGGTAATAATAATAATAATAATAATAACAATAATTATAAAAATAATAATAATAACTAATAATAATAATAACAATAATAATAATATTAATAATAATAACAGAAACAATAATACATATACATACATGCATATATATACCAAAGTCTTTTTCCCTTTACAAAGAAGATAGGCAAAAAACAAAGCCATAAATCCACTCCCATTCATTCCGCACTCCCATCAATCCCCTTCCCTCACTCTTATTTTGGCTCCTTCTGGATAATGGGTCATCCCTGCATCTCGCCCACTGCCCTGGGCCAGAAGCAATGTCGCAATAAACAGCACATCCACGGCAAGGCCGCTTCATTCAACCATCGAACCTCACCCCTATCACCCATTCAACCCGATCTTTTGTCTTCTCCCGTCCTTCCTCAACAGACATTACCCTCATTCCCAATTCCGTTTTACCCCATCCATCCATCTAATCCTTGGTCGCCCCTCATATTAAATCCTTCTACCTCTGCCTGTCACACCTTTTTTACTAATCTTTCTTCGCTCACTCTTTCCACGTGTCCAAACCATCTCTTAACTTTTTCATTAACCCTATCTCCCAACTCTCTTTCCACACCCGTTTTCCTCCTCACCTCTTCGTTTCTGACTCTATTCAGCCTAGTAACCCCTATCATACTTGTCAGAGTAACAATGACACGTAATGATAATAGTAATAATAATAATATAATAATAATAATGATACAACAATAATAATAATAATAATATTAATAATAATAATAATGATGATAATTATAATATTATTATTAATATTTATAATAACAATGATAATAATAATAATGATAACAATGATAATAACAACAACAAAAATTATAATAGTAATAATAATAATATTATTATCATTAATTCTTTTTTTTAAGAATTAATAATAATATTATAATTATTATTATTATTATTCAGGGATAATTCAGGGATAATTTTGGGAATATTATTATTATTATTATTATTATTATTATTATTATTCAGGGATGGAATGGGTGGGAATGATTTTATGCCTTTTTCTTTTTGGCTACCCCCCTTGTAAGGGGGAAAAAGCCTTGGTATATGTATGTATGTATTATTATTAATGATAATAATAATAATAATGATAATAATATTAGTAAAAATAATAACAATAATAATAATAATAGTAATAGTAATAATAATAATAATAACAACAATAATAATAATAATAATAATAATAATAATAATAACAAAAATAATAACAATGATAACAATAATAATAACACTAATAATTATAATGATAACATATAACATGGAACATAAAAGAGAAAGAGAGGAATAGTTTAAATGTGTTTCAGATGAAATGCCTGAGAAATATGGTAGGGGTGAGAAAAGAGGAGGTGAGGAGGAGAGGTGTGGTGGAAAGGAGTTGGGAGATAGGGCTAATGAAAGAGTATTGGAATGGTCTGGACACATGGAAAGAATGAGTGAAGAAAGATAAGTAAAAGAAGTGTGAAAAGCAAAGGTGGAAGGAGTGAACATGAGGGAGGCGACCAATGATGAGATGGATGGATGGGATAAAGGGGGCATTGGGAAAGAGGGAAATGTCTGTTGAGGAAGAAAGGAAGATGACAGAAGATAGGGGTAAGTGGAAAATAGTTAGGTATGGATGATGCTGTAATGCATGGAAGGGAATGGGTGGGGGATGGGGGGTGAGGGAGTGTGTGTCAATATTTTGACGCAGTCCGAAGGTATTTCTCCCCGTCTTCTCTTTATCTGCATAAGATGAAGTTTAGCCGATCAAATGAAGCGGCCTTGCTGTGGATGTACTGTGTCTTGCTACATTTTTTCTGACCCAGGGCAGTGGGCGAGATGCAGGGATGACCCGTCATCCAGGAGTCAAGAAAAAAGGGAGGAAAGGGTGGTGAAGGGGAATGGAGTATGTGGGATGAAATGGGTGGGAGTGGATTTATGACTTTGATTTTGGCTACCTCCCTTGTAGGTGGAAAAAGCCGTTGGTATATGTATGTATAAGGATAAGGATAATAATAAGAGTAATAACAACAGCAACGACTATAATAATAACAATAACAAACACAACAATAATAATAATAATAATAATAATAATAATAATAATAATAATAAAAATGGTAATAAAAATAGTAATAAAATAATAATAATAACAGTGATAATAATAATATTATTGATAAAAAGAAAATCATAATATTAATAATAATAATAGTAGTAGTAATAATAATCATAATGAATATGATAATAATAATAATAATAATAATAATAATAATAATAATAATGTGGATAGGAGGTAAAGGGAACACGGGCTGAGGGAAATACTTTCATTCCTGACTAGTTTCGCCTAAGTGGCTTCTTCAGAGGAACTCAGGCGAGACTAGTCAGGAATAAAAGTATTTCCCTCAGCCCGTGTTCCCTTTACCTCCTATCCACATTCGTCACAATGTATAAACAAATAATAATAATAATAATAATAATAATAATAATAATAATAATAATAATAATGAAAATAACAATGATAATGCTAATAATGATAAATAATTATAATAATAGTAATAATAGTTATATGAATAGTGCAAGTTATATTATTCAGCTGAGGGTTTTTTTTTCTATCATTTTTTTTTAATATTTTCTATATATTTTCTATTAATTTTCTACTTGTTTATGTTGATATATATATGATTTTCTTTACTTTTCTTTCATATATTTAATTTTTTTCTACATTATTTTTATTTATTAATTTTCTACTTCTTGTTTATGTTGATATATATGATTTTCTTTACTTTTCTTTCATATATTTAATTTTTTTCTACATTATTTTTTATTTTTCTTATATTTTCATTATCTTTTCTTTGTTCCAATTTCAAATTTTTCCATATATATACATTTTATCATCATTATTGATGTTGTACTTCTCTGTATTGGTTCTACGTATGTAGTCACCTCAGTAAATGTTCTCATTAACAAAATTTTGATATTTTTTTTCTTGCCATATATCTACATTGATTATAACTATTTCTCCTGTAGTTTTTTTAATTCTGATTTTGACCATTTCTGGCACTTTGATTTTGGTGTCGATAATTGTTGTGCCGGTAGTTGTGGCTTTCTTCCTCAGTGCCATGGCATGGCCTTTGTTGGTAATTGTTTTGGTGTCTGAGTTTATCTTGATTGCCCTTTTTCTAGTCGGCTTTATGGATTGGCTGTTCCTTGCGCAGGATTCAGCCATCTTCATTTTTGCCTTTCTTTGGAGGGTAGAGTTGCTCAGAGACTCACTCCCGAACTCTTCTCTATGCTTACCTTTCTATATATTAATACGGTTGTAACTATCTATCGTGTGTGTCAGGCGGTGACGTCAAGGGCAACGAAGCCTTCCAAAATTGCTGACGACTGATTGGCTGCGAGCGAAGCGAGAGTGGTGACGTCACGGCAACGGAGACGACTTATTGGCCGAGGGTGGTGAGTCACGTCGTTTCAGCGCATCCAATATGACGTCACGGTGCAAAAGAATCGAAGTAGTTTTATTCTGGCTAAAGACAGACGATTTCATTCACCTATTTATCACATTCTTTCGACAAATGAAATGTTAAAAAAGGCATTTATTCAAAGCTTAACGTGTGACGCCATGTCGCGTTGCTTTCTGAGCTCCTAGCAGAACCTCACGAAAATAAGTAAATCAATAAATGAATAGATAAAAATATTCAAACGTCTATACAAGTTCAATCATAGGTTACATGAAGATAATCAAACGTCTATAAATGTTTATTGTGACATGACATAAACGATTAAAAAAAAAATATCACCTTTATAATTGACCTAGCGAGAAAGAGAAACAGAGAGAGAGAGAGAGAGAGAGAGAGAGAGAGAGAGAGAGAGAGAGAGAGAGAGAGAGAGAGAGAGAGAGAGAGAGAGAGAGAGAGAGAGAGAGAGAGAGAGAGAGAGAGAGAGAGAGAGGGAGACAACGGGAGAATTTGACGACAACGTCGGGAGACTTTCACGACTCCTTTTGGAGACTGAAGACTCCTTCGGGAGATTTTGAAGACTCCTTCGTAATACTTCAAAGTTGAATAACCTTGGAATTTCCGCGGGTCCTATGTGACATGACATAAACGATTCAAAAACTTTTATTGCCTTTATGATTGACCTAACGATAATTAGAGAGAAAGAGTGAGAGAGAGAGAGAGAGAGAGAGAGAGAGAGAGAGAGAGAGAGAGACGACGGAGAATTTGACGTCAGGTGACTTTGACGACTCCTTTTGGAGACTAAAGACTCTTTCGGGAGATTTTGAAGACTCCTTCGTAAATTCCGTGGAATTTCCACGGGTCGTGCTGGTAATAGTAATAATAATGATAATAATAATAATAATAATAATAACAATAATAATAATAATAACAATAATGATAATAATAATAATAATAATAATAACAACAATAATAATAATGAAAATAAAATAATAATGATAATGATAATAATGATAACTAGTTATAATATTAATAATGATTATAATAATAATAATGATCATAATATCAATAATAATGATAATAATAACAACTGTAGGTGCAACGGAGGTAAAAAGGCCTGATGTCAACACGAATAAAAGTGACAAGTGTCTGACAATTCATGCGATTCCCCAACGCATTAAATTTTCTTCTTCATATATGATTAGGGCAAGTTATATTATTCAGCTGAGGGCTTTTTGTTATCTATTTCTATTATTTCTTTTAATAATCTTTATATATTTTCTATTAATTTTCTACTTCTTGTTCATGTTGATATACATATGATTTTCTTTACTTTTATTTCATATATCTAATTTTTTCTACTATATTTTTAATTTTTCTTGTATTCTTATTATCTTTTCTTTGTTCCAATTTCAAGTTTTCTATATATATATACATTTTATCATAATTATTGATGTTATAATTCTTTGTAATGGTTCTACCTATTTAGTCACCTCAGTAAATGTTCTCATAAACACAATTTGGATATATTTTTCTTGCCATATATCCATATTGGTTATAACTATTCCTCCTGTAGTTTATTGAATTCTGATTTTGACCATTTCGGACAATTTGATTTTGGTGTCCATAATTGTAGTGCCGGTAGATGTGGCTTTCTTCCTCAATGCCTGGGACGTAGCAGAATGTATTGTCGTAGTTATTTGTTTTTCGTCCGATATCATTTCTGGTCACAGGTGGCCTATTGTACTCAGATGGTCTCGTGTTTGGTACCTGCCTTTGCCTAGTATTGTAGGTTCTGGGGTACTCATTGCACCTGTTGTTATGGTACGGCCTTTGTTGGTAATTATTTTGGTGTCTGAGTTTACCTTGATTGCCCTTTTTCTGGTCGGCTTTTTGGATTGGCTGTCCGCGAAGGTTTCTGCTTTCTTGAGTGTTCCTTGCGCAGGATTCAGCCATCTTCCTTTTCGCCTTTCTTTGGAGGGCAGAGTTGCTTAAAGGCTCACTAACGAACTCTTCTTGCTTAACTTGTGCTAAGTACGCTTTGTATTTACGAGTTCTTCTTTCTCTGTGGTTGAGAGTTTTGGTCTCTAACTCTTGTTGACAGGTTTCCTCTTCTGGTTGACTTTCAATCGAAACCTTGTCATTTTGAGGTGAAGAAAGCGTAGACACATTTTCATCTTCTATTGGTGGGTCTTTCTCTCGACCCTCAGAAGCTTCAGAATGTTGTTGACCGCATTCATCGGAATCATCGGCGTTATATTCAGCGTCCATTGTCTCTTCTTTTTTGTTATCACCGATCTTAACCAATAAAGGTGAACTCAAGACAGAATCTTCCTTGTATTCACCAGGAAGAATAACATCTACTAGTACTAAAAGCTCCTGGGTATTGTCTTCAACGCCTTCTACGAGTATCTCTTCTTTATCAGTATTTGTAACCTTTTTGTCTTCTTGCAGAATCTTTTCTTCCTCGAGATGTTTCTGCTTCTCTTCAGGTTTCTGGTTGGGCTCATAATCTCCCTTATTCTCTTGAGGAATGTCGATGGAACAAGCCTCTTTATAATCTAAGAGTTCCAACTGGTCTTCGCCAGTTTCATTTGAGGCTTTAATTCCGCAGGAGTTTACTTTTTGGAAAGCCTCACGACACCATTTGGAAACTTTCTGGAGGGCTTTGCCAATGCCCCGGACGATGATGTTGGAGCAGCCGGCCATTTCTAATGCGCTTGAAGATCCAGTGGACGATCTTCTCTTGTCTTCTCAATTGGCTGTCGTCGCCAATCTGACGAACAGGTGAAATGAGTTTACGACATATGACTTCATGGAAGCTTTGCATACTTTTAAGTTAATGTACAACCTACTGTGGTGATTCTATTTCATTCAAGATCATCAATTTCTGGAAAATGGAGAGAATATTGGTTTTGACGGATCACATTATCCCAATCCTAAAGAATTAGGTTAATTGTAATAAAGGACATGCCTACTTATGTTAGTGTACACATACTATAACATACATACCAATGATGTTTATATCACTCATGCACTCATCTAGATCTTGTATCTAAGCAGGCACAAATTCTACAGCTATTGCGGATTCGCCTGATTTGAGTCAAAATATTTACTTCTGACTTCATAAGGTCCATGGTATTAAGGAAAAGTCCTCTTCGAAATTTATAAGCGCATGATTTTTTTAATTTTTTTTTTATATATACAGGAGAGGAAGATGTTACGAAGCCAAGGGGAAATATGACGCTCACCTGAAGGGGCCCTCTAAGGACCGAGACCCACTGACATATTCGTTTTCAAGAAGTGAAAGGAATTTCCAATACCAGAATGCACTAGTATTTTTTGTCCTGGATATCACTTGTGATTTTATTAATTGCCATGGCATTCTTAGATGTAAAGGCTGTATTATTATCATTATTATTATTATCATTATTATTATTATTATTATCATTATTATCATATCATCATTACCAATGTTAACATCCCATAGCTATTGTAAGTCATCATTTAATAATAATGATATTAATGAAGTTAATAATATTAATAATAAAAATAATAATAATAATGTTAATATCAAAATAATAACAATGATAATAATAATGATAATAATAGTAATAATAATAATAATGATGATAATAATGATAATAATATTAACAATAATAATAATAAATACAAATATAACAACAACAACAACAAAAACAATGATAATAATAATTATCATAATAACGTTAATGATGATGATGATGACAATAATAATATTAATAATAATATTAATAATAGAATAATATCAATAATAATAATCATAATAATAATGGTAATAATAATAATAATAATCAATAATAATAATAAAAATAATAAGAATAATTATTACAATAATAATAATGTTATTGATGATGATGATGATGATAATGATAATAATAACAATAATAATAATAATAATAATATTATTAATAAAGATATTAATAATAATAACAATAATAATAATAATAACAGAAATAATAATACATACTCGTACATACATATACCAAAATCTTTTTCCCCTTTACAAGGGAGGTAGGCAAATAACAAAGTCATAAAACCGCTCCCATTCATTCCCCACATACTCCATTCCCATCCAGCCCCTTCCCTAACTCTTATCTTGGCTCCTTCTGGATGATGGGTCATCCCTACATCTCGCCCACTGCCCTGGGTCAAAAGCAATGTCGTAAGAAACAGCACATCCACGGCAAGGCCGTTTCATTAATTAAACCATCGAACCTACCCGTCTCTGTCCCCTCATGCAGAAATAGAGAAGACGCAAAGAAATCCATTCGGGCTGCGTCAATTTACTTTTCAATACACCCTCACCCCCTTCCCCACCCACTCCCCCTCATGTATCATAGCATCATCCATAGACAACCATTCTCCCGTCCTTCCTCAACAGACATTACCCTCATTCCCAATTCCGTTTTACCCCATCCATCCATCTAATCCTTGGTCGCCCCTCATGTTCACTCCTACCTCTGCCTTTCACACCTTTTTTGCTAATCTTTCTTCGATCACTCTTTCCATGTGTCCAAACCATCCCTTAACTTTTTCATTAACCCTATCTCACAACCCTCTTTTCACACCCGTTTTCCACCTCAACTTCTCGTTTCTCATTCTATCCTAGTAACCCCTATCATACTTGTCAGAGTAATAATGACACGTAATAATAATAGTAATAATGATAATAATAATAATAAAAATAATAATACTAATATATTAAGAATAACAATAATAACATTAATAATAATGACAATAATGATGATAACTATAATATTAGTATTGATATTTATAATAACAGGAAATAATGATAATAATGACAGCTAATAGAAATAATAATAATAATATGATAGTAGTAGTAGTAATAAAAATAATACATACATGCACATACCAAGGCTTTTTCCCCCTTACAAGGGAGGTAGCCAAAAAGGAAAAGGCATAAAATCATTCCCACCCATTCCATCCCTGAATACACTCCACACCCCTCCACCCTGCCTGTCAAATTAGCATCTCCTGGATGACGGGTCATCTCTGCACCTTGTCCACTGCCCTGGGTCAGAAGCACTGTTGCAAGACACAGCACATCCACAGCAAGGCTGCTTCATTAAATTGGCGACTCCCCCTCTCCGTCCCCCCGTGCATAAAAGGAGAAGACAGGGAGAAATCCCTTCGGGCTGCGTCAAATTTTGCTCACACATACTACCTCACCCCCATCCCCCACCCATTCCACCTCATGCATATACAACCATTCTAAATTCACCCCTATCTTCTGTCCTCTATCGTCTTTCCTCAACAGACATTCCCCTCTTCCCCAAAGCCCCCTTCACCCCATCCATCCACCTCATCATAGGACGTCCCCTCATGTTCACTTCCTCCACATCTGCCTTCCATACCTCTTTTACTAGTCTTTCTTCACTCATTCTTTCCATGTGTCCAAACCATACTTATACTCTTTCATCAACCCTATCTCCCAACTCCCTTTCCACCACTGTTCTTCTCCTCACCTCAATTCTCACTCTATCTAGCCTAGTAACCCCCATCATACCTCTCAGACACCTCATCTCAAACACATTCAAACTCCTTCTCTCTTCTTCTCTTATGTTCCATGTTTCTGCCCCATACAGTGCTGTTGGCACAATCACTCCTTCATACAGTCTCCTCTTAGCATCCATTCCCAAATGTCTATTCCTCATTACACTCTTCAATCCACTAAGGCATTTACTCGCTTCTCTCAATCTACATTCTACCTTCACCTTCACTCCACCTTTTCCTGCCACATTTGCACCCAAGTATCTAAAACTATCCACTTCCTCCAGTCGCTCTCCCTTAATGCTCACTTCCAGTCTGCTGCCACTTTCACCACTTGTACATCTCATCACCTTACTTTTATCCACATTTATCTTTAGCTTTCTTCTATCACATACTCTCCAAAACTCTGTCACCAACTTTCTCAGTCCCTCCTCCGATCCTGCCACTACCCTTGCATTTACCTCTCGCACCACCCCATCCATGTACAAGTTGAACAGCCAGGGCGACATAACGCATCCTTGACGAAGTCCCACCCTCACCTCGAACCACTCTCTCCATTTCTAATCCTGACACAAGCTCTACTACTATTCTCATAAAAACTCTTGACAGCCCCTAGAAGCTTTCCTCCTATCCCATATATCTCCATAACCTCCCACAGTACCTTTCTGTCTACCCTATCGTAAGCTTTTTCCAGATCCATAAAAGCCCAAAAAACATCCTTCCCCTTTCCTATAGCTTTCTCACATATTTGTCTTACCAGAAATAATAATAATGTTAATAATAATAATGGTGATAATAATAATAATAATAATAATAATAATAATAATAATAATAACAATAATAATAGTAGTAGTAGTAGTAGTAGTAGTAATAATGATAATAATAATAATAATAATAATAATAATAATAATAATAATAATAATAATAATAATAATAATAATAATAATAATAATAATAATAATAATAATAATAATAATAATAATAATAATAATAATAATAATAATAATAATAATAATAACAATAATAATAATAATAATATTAATAATAATAATAATGATATCAATAATAATAACATTAATAATTGTAATAATAATAATACATAACATGGAACATAAGAGAGAGAGGAATAGTTTAAATGTTTCAGCTGAAATGCCTGAGAAATATGGCAGGGGTGAGAAAAGAGGTGAGGAGGAGAGGTGTAAAGGAAAGGAGTTGGGAGATAGGGCTGATGAAAGAGTATTGGAATGGTCTTGACACATGCAAAGAATGAGTGAGAAAAGATAAGTAAAAGATGTGTGGAAAGCAAAGGTGGAAGGAGTGAACATGAGGGAGGCACCCAATGATGAGATGGATGGATGGGATAAAGGGGGCATTGGGAAAGAGGGGAATGTCTGTTGAGGAAGAAAGGAAGTTGACAGAAGATAGGGGTACGTGGAAAATAGTTGAGTATGGATGATGCTGTAATGCATGGAAGGGAGTGGGAGGGGGATGAGGGGTGAGGGAGTGGGTGTAAATATTTTGACGCAGTCCGAAGGTATTTCTCCCCGACTTCACTTTTTCTGCATAAGAGGACGGAGAGGGGGTTTAGCCGATTTAATAAGGCGGCCTTGCTGTGGATGTACTGTGTCTTGCTACATTTTTTCTGACCCAGGGCAGTGGGCGAGATGCAGGGATGACCCGTCATCCAGGAGTCAAGAAAAAAGGAAGGGAGGGGTGGTAGATGGGAGTGGAGCATGTGGGGATGATATGGGTGGGAGTGGATTTATGCCTTTGATTTTGGCTACCTCCCTTGTAAGGGGAAAAAGACGTTAGTATATGTATGATGATAATGATAATAATAACAGTAATAAAAACACCAACGACTATAATAAAACTAATAATGATAACAATGATAATAGTAATAATAATGATAATAATAACAATAGTAATAAAAAGTAATAATGATAGTAATAATAATAATAATGGTAATAATAATTATAAAAAATAATAGTAATAATGCTAATAATAATAATAATGTTATTAATGCTAATAATAATAATAATGATAATAATAATAAAAAGAAAATCATAATAAAAAGAAAAATATAATAACAATAATAATAGTAGTAGTAATAATTATTATAATGAAAATGATATCAATAATAATAATAATCTATCTATATACTTATAAAAGTCTGATAATCTTGTTTGTTATCATGCTTGCTTGCTTGAAACCGTCACCCAGCCAATCAGAAGAAGAAATATTACGTCACGACTGAGGACCAGCCAATCAGAAGAGATATGACGTCATGACTGAGGGCCAGCCAATCAGAAGAAGAGATATGACTTCACGACTGAGGACTGGCATATCAGAACAGATATGACATCACATCAGCTCTGTGGGTTCTTAGGAACACCAGCACTGAGCGCGTGACGTCACGACTGCTAATTTTCTAATTTGCCAATTTTTTAATTTCCAATTTTCCGATTACATATTTTCTGACCAATAATATTTGAAATTTTCATATTCATCATCTAAAAGTATAGCCAACTGCTGAATTAGCATCTATGAGGCATAATGAGTACATGAGAATGTTACGTAGTGTTCAAAAACAACATGACGTCACAATTTTCCGATTACATATTTTCTGACCATTAATATCTAAACTTTTCATATTCAGTATTTAAAAGTATTGTCAACTCCTGAATTAGCATCTATGAGGCATTATGAGTTTATTCAAATATTACGAACCGTATGAATCATATGATGCATAGTTTTCAAGGCAACGACGACATGACTTGACACTCTTCTGCATTTCACTTCTTATAACTAATCAAGTCACTGCCTTCGTCTAGAGCTCTAAATTATACTCAATTTTATATAGAAACTTATTTTCCGTGATTTATACTATACGGTGACAGTGACATAGTATATCTATCATAAAGTTTGTATTTAAAAACGTTGCTACTCGCTCAAGTCCCATGGGACTCCCTGAATGATAATGATAATGAGTGGGAGTAGGAGTGGGATGACGGGACGTGACATAACATAAGCATAATTAAGGAGGCTCTCCTTATTTAATTTCTTGAGAACGCCTGTATCCACTTTACTTTCCTTCGAGAGAGCACGAGGACCACACAAAATTCGCAAGTCTTAAGCTAATAGTAACCTGCTTTAAAAAGAGGAGCCATTTAAGATTCTATTTGACCCAACGGGTCACGGGTGGTCTAGCAATAAAAATAGAAATGATAACAATAATAATAAATAATAATTTCAATAATAATGAAAATAATAACTGTAGGTGCAACGGAGGTAAGAGGGCCTGATGTCAACAAGAATGAAAGTGACAAGTGTATGACAATTCATGCCATTCCCCAACGCAATAAATTCTCTTCTTCATATATGATATAGGCAAATTATATTATTCAGCTGAGGGCTTTTTTATTTATTTCTATTATTTTTTCTATAATTTCTATATATTTTCTATTCATTTTCTACTTGTTTATGTTGATATACATATGATTTTCTTTACTTTTCTTTCATATATTTAATTTCTTTCTACTTTATTTCTTATTTTTCTTATATTTTTATTATCTTTTCTTTATTCCAATTTCAATTTTCTATATATATATACATTTCTATCATCATTATTGATGTTATAATTCTTTGTATTGGTTCTACGTATTTAGTCACCTCAGTAAATGTTCTCATAAACACAATTTGGATATATTTTTCTTGCCATATATCCATATTGGTTATAACTATTTCTCCGGTAGTTTATTGAATTCTGATTTTGACTATTTCTGGCACTTGGATTTTGGTGTCGATAATTGTAGTGCCAGTAGATGTGGCTTTCTTCCTCAATGCCTGGGACGTAGCAGAATGTATTGTCGTAGTAATTTGTTTTTTGTTCAATATCATTTCTGGTCGCAGGTGGCCTACTGTACTCAGTTGGTCTCGTGTTTGGTACCTGTCTTTCTCTGGTATTGTAGGTTCTGTGGTACTCATTGCACCTGTTCTTTTGGTACTGCCTTTGTTGGTAATTATTTTGGTGTCTGAGTTTACCTTGATTGCCCCTTTTCTGGTCGGCTTTTTGTATTGGCTGTCCGCGAAGGTTTCTGCTTTCTTGAGTGTTCCTTGCGCAAGTTTCAGCCATCTTTCTTTTCGCCTTTCTTTGGAGGGCAGAGTTGCTTTAAGGCTCACTAACGAACTCTTCTTGCTTAACTTGTGATAAATAAGCTTTGTATTTTCGAGTTCGTCTTTCTCTGTGGGTGAGAGTTTTGGTTTCTGACTCTTGTTGACAAGTTTCCTCTTGTGGTTGACTTTTGATCGATACCTTGTCATTTTGAGGTGAAGAAAGCGTAGCCACATTTTTTCTTGTATTGATGGGTCTTTCTCTCGACCCCCAGAAGCCTCACAATGGTGTTTAACGCATTCTTCGGAAACATTGGAGTTATCTTCAACGTCCATTGTCTCTTCTTCTTTGTTATCATCGATCTTAACCAATAAAGGTAAATTGCACTCAGGCTCTTCTTTGTATTCATCAGGAACAATAACATCTACCGGTATTAAAAGCTCCTGGATATTGTCTGGAACGCCTTCTACGAGTATCTCCTCTTTATCAGCCTTTGTAACCTTTTCGTCTTCTTGCAGAATCTTCTTTTCCTCGAGATATTTCTGCTTCTCTTTAGGTTTCTCGTTGGGCTTATAATCTCCCTTATTCTCCTGAGGGATGTCGATGGAACAAGACCTTTCAAAATGTAAGAGTTCCAATTGGTCTTCGCCAGTTTCTGGTGAGGCTTTAATTCCGCAGCAGTTTACTTTTTGGAATGCCTCACGACACCACTTGGAAACTTTCTGGAAGGCTTTGCCAAAGCCCCGGACGATGATGATGGAGCAGCCGGTCATTTCTAATGCGCTTGAAGATCCTGTGGACGATCTTCTTTTGCCTTTTCATTTGGCTGTCGTCGTCAATCTGATGAACAGGTGAAATCAGTTTACGACATATGATTTCATGGAAGCTTTGTATACTTTTAAGTTAATGTACAACTCACTGTGGTGATTCTACTTCATTCAAGATCATCAATTTCTGGAAAATGGAGAGCATATTGGTTTTGACGGATCACATTATCGCAATCCCAAAGAATTAGGTTAATTGTAATAAAGGACATGCCTACTTATGTTAGTGTACACATACTATAACATACATAAAAATGATGTTTATATCACTTATACACACATGTAGATCTTGTATCAAACCAGGCACAAATTCTACAGCTATTGCGGATTCGCCTGATTCGAGTCACAATATTTACTCCTGACTTCATAAGGTCCACGGTATTGAGGAAAAGTCCTCTTCGAAATTCATAAGCGGTTTTTTTTTTTTTTTTTTTTTTTTTTTTTTTTTTTTTTTTTTTTTTTTTTTTTTTTTTTTTTTTTTTTTTTTTTTTTATACAGGAGAGGACGATGTTACGCAGCCAAGGGGGAAGAGGACGTTCTCCTGAAGCGGGCCTCCAGGGACCGAGACCCACTGACATATCCAGAAGTGAAAGGAATTTCTAATACCGGAAGGTACTTCTATTTTTTGTCCTGGATATCGTTTGTGATTTTATTAATTGCCATGGCATTCTTAGATGTATAGGCTGTATATTTATTATTATCATTAATATTATATTATTATTATCAATGTTAACATCCTATAGCTGTTGTAATTTATCATATAATAATAATGATAAAATAATAATGATAAAATAATAATAATAATAATAATAATAATAATAACAATAACAATGATGATGTTAATAATGTTAATATCAAAATAATAATGATAATAATAATTTTAAATACAACAACCACAACATCAACAACAACAATAATAATAATAATAATAATAAGAAAAAGAATTATAATAATAATAACGTTAATGATGATGATGATAATAATAATAATATTAACAATAGTAATAATAATGAATACAGCAACCACATTAACAACAATAGAAATGATAATACTAAATAATAATAATGATAATAATAATAGTAATAATAATAATAACGATAATAATAGTAATAAAAATACCATCATAATAATATTAATGATAATAATAATAATAATAATAATAATAATGAGGATAATAATAATAGGAGTAATAATAATGATAATTATCATTATTATTACTATTATAATAGTAATAATAATAATTATATAGATAAGTAGGATGACGTTTTGGAAGTGACAGGAATCACAAAATATATATATTGGTAATGTACTTGGTAATGAAGGTACTTTTCTGTATTAATTCCATTTATCATATTATACATACACACACACACACATATATATATATATATATATATATATATATATATATACTGTATATACATAATCATTCTCGCCCTCCTCCTCCCAACCACTCCCTCCATCCTAACCTCCAACCAACCTCACAACCCCCACCCCAACCCCCCAACCCCCCAACCCCCATACCGACGCTGTTAAGACAAGTCACACCCCACTACCCCCTCCCCCTCCACCATCCATGTAGGTTAGGCTCTGATATTTATACCTAAAAGGCCCATGCTATCTTTTGTCATTTCTTTATCTATATATTTATTTATTTATTTATTTATTTATTTTTTGTAAGTATTGTTCCGCAACCCTCTATGTATCTGTATTGGTTTACGATTTGATGTATTGATGTCTATTTTTTGATTAGTGAATTTCTGTTATTATTTATACCCATGTTCTTTGTTTCTGTCTGTCGGTAATTTAGATATTACAGATTTTCCTGATGAGGTCACCTTGCAGACGAAACGTTGAGAATTAAATGAGTTATTTTGGTAATCTGGTTTATGCCCACCCTCCAAATGGCCGTGTCTTTGTTAGAAAATTTGAAAATACCCATAAGAAAAGTAACAACCTCCTTCATGCTTTCGACTTCAACAACACATGTCTACAAGAGAATCCGCTCTCTCAATATTCATATATCTATCTATCTATCTATCTATATATATATATATTATATATGCAGAAAAAAACACGGACTAAGCTTCTTATTTCCCAGTGTTTTTTTCTGCATATCATTTTCACGTGTGCCTTGTGTATTACTCCAAAATATTATATATGTCTATATACATATATATATACATATATATGTATATATATATATATATATATATATATATTCATATATATGTTCCCGTCTGGGGTATTGGCTGCTTGTTATTGTGGCAAAGTAGCATGCAGTTGATACTTTAGAGTCTATATGGGGCGCCCCTACGGACCAGAGGCACACACCATATTTTGTCTATGATAGAGGAAAACTCTGTTAATACAGAAATAATGACACTTTTATACTACGACTGTTCCTCCGTTATGCTGTCCCCGAACCCCTTGTTGCTGTCCTGTACCATTTCTCTGAGTATTCATTTTCTGTGGTGGGGGAAAACAATACTCCCACCAATTATTTCCCCTTGGGTCGTAAGAGGCGCGAAGAAAGGGACGGGGATTGGGACTAGACATCCTTCTCCTTGTAGCCTCACAGGGGACATTCCTAAAAGAAAAGGTAAAGGCATAAGAGGGTCTGGGAGTTTTCGGACCAGCACTCTAAGGTTTGTGTCTTTTAATGTGCGTGGATGTGGTACAGATGAGAGTAAAAGGGAAGAGATAAGTAGTATGTTTGTGAGAAGAAAGATGGATGTGTTGGCTTTGAGTGAAACTAAGTTGAAAGAGAAGGGTGAGTGTAAGTTTGGGAGTGTAAGTGAGAGGTTATCAGGAGTGAAGAGAGGGCGAGGGAGGGAAGGGGTGGCTATTCTAGTAAGTGAAGAGATAGGTAAACGTGTAGTGGAGTGGAAGGAGGTTTCCTCAAGGATAATGTGGAAGAAAGGGAGGCTTTTTGGATAGATTTAAATGAGTGCATAGAGGATTTAGGGAGAAATGTCAACGTAATAGTACTGGGAGATCTTAATGCTAGGGTAGGAAATAGTCCAATTGATGGAGTGGTTGGGAAATGTGGAGTTCCAGGAAAAAATCGTAGTGGAGAGTTCATGGTAGAATTGTGTCTAGAAAGAGAGTTGATGATAGCAAATAAAGTGTTTTGGAATAAAGTCAATATTAAGTACACATGGGAGAGGGTGGTGGATGGAAGGGTGGTAGAGCGTTAATGAATAATGTAGTGGTAAATAGGATTATGATAGGAAGAGTTAAGGATGTACATGTGCTAAAGGGAGAGGGTGGAGGAATATCAGATCACTTTTTGTTGGAAGGTAAGTTGAGAGTGGAGGATAGATGGAGAAAGAGGAAAGGGATAAAAGGTAGGGAGGTGCTTAGAGTGAACTCTTTAAATGAAAAGGAAAAGGAGAAGGAGTACAAGAAGAAGCTGAAGGAGTGGGAGGGAATGAAGGATAGAGTAGAGCTAGATGTGGAGGAGGAATGCGAATGGTTCAAGGAGGGAGTCACAAAGTGTGCAAGGATGGTCAGTGGAACAAGAATGACAGGAGGAAATAGAAGGAAGGGTAGTGAATGGTGGGATGAGGAAACAAAGAAGGTTGTAGAAGAGAAGAAGCGAGCTTTCACAGATTGGTTACAAAATAGGACGGGGGAGTCATATGAGAGGTACAAAGAAAAGAAAAGAGAAGTAAAGTAAAAGGTAAAGGAGGCAAAGAGGAGAGAAGATGTGAAATAGGGTAAGAGTATGACAGAAAATTTTGAAAGTAATAAAAAGATGTTTTGGAAAGAAATTAAGAGAGGAAGAGGAGGCGAATCAAGTAGAGAAGAAAAGGTAAAAGGTGCAGATGGAGAGATGATAATGGAAGAGAAGGCAGTAAGGGGAAAATGGGCAAGATATTTTAGGGAGTTGCTAAATGTGAAGGAGGATAGGGAAGGAAAGATAGCTGCAGTAGGAAATGCTAAGAAAATGACCGTCATTTCTATATCTTTTTTTCTATCTATTTATTTTTTTGTAAGTATTGTTCCCCAACAGTCTATGTATCTGTATTGGTTTACGATTTGATGTATTCATGTCTATTTTCTTGATTGGTGAATTTCTGTTATTATCTATACCCATGTTCTTTGTTTCTGTATATCGGTAATTTATATGTTATAGATTTCCCTGATGATGTCTTATTGCAGACGAAACGTTGAGAATGAAATGAATTACTTTGGTAATCTGGTTTATGCCCACCCTCCAAATGGCCATGCCATTGTTAGAAAGCTTGAAAATACCCGTAAGAAGATTAACAACCTCCTTAATGCTGTCGACTTCAACAACACATGTCTACAGGAGAATCAGCTCCCTCAATATTCATATATATATATATATATGAGTATACTTAGGCAGGAGATTCTCCTTCTGTCAAGAATTGTTGTCTATAATAGCATATTGACCTCTCCCAGTTTCATGCTTAAGTTGTGTTATTTTTTGTTTGTGACCTTTCCCTAGCACACTCTATGTAACACTTCCCAATATATTTACTCATTAATATTTATATGTATTAATTCTGCCTTGAGAATGAAGTTGTGTAACTTCGAAATGTTGGTACCGAAATATCTACCGGTTTGACTACCCTGCGTCTGTGGTGTAATGTCATTTGCTGATCTACATAGATTGCCTCTTGAAATACGTCGCCTTGTTCACAGCACTGAACAAGTTAACAAGAAAATTATGAGTTGTCATCATGCTTTTATATACGATATATATATATATATATATATATATATATATATATATATATATATATACATATATATATATATATTTATATATATACATTATTTATTTATACATTTACCTCTTGTTTATACATTTAAGTATGAATTCCTTGGTTTATTATCAATTACATTTTCATATTCTCATTAATTATTTTTTTCATTTATTATCTCAGCTATTATTATTCCTTTATTAGTTCATCTATTCGGCTGGAAGTCACTCTTCAACAGCATAGAATTACCTCTCGCTCGGGTATACAACTTTTATTGAGATTTATATAAAACTTTGTTCCCAATAGTATCAACTTATAACTTTGTCCTCAGGCGAAGAGAGCATACATCATTAACGCATTATGTGTTAATACGAGTATTTTGGTCTCTTGCCTAAGGGAATTTCAGATTGTATATATTACTGTGTATATGTTTTAATGATAAAGTTTATCTAAAATCCATGGGTATGTCATCGTCATCAAAGGGTCAAGTCAAGCAACAAACCTATGTCAGTCCACGAGCAGTCTCATTCATTTTCCAAAGTGAGGTCAATACCCTGAGTTCAGGATTAGCTCTGCAATATAATACTGCATATACAGATTCACGTTTTAGTGATATTGTGTACCTGCTTATAATTGGAGGGATTACGTTATCAGAAATGAATGGTAGAAATCCTAGTTTACTGTCTAGAATATCTAGGGGCACACGTGTAAAACCAAACAAACTTCTATGTTTATAGTAATTTCATTTTATGATATACTATTATATCAAAGGTAATTCATGATTACTAGCAAATATTAGTTAACTGTCTACAATTTATCGTACTGTCCATGTCAAATTAGATCAAATCTTTATTCATGTAGGAATGAAATATTTAATCATTGTAATCAAATATGGACTCAACTGCAGAACAGATATAAAATTGTGTATAATGTATTATGACATCTTAATATTCATTCATATACTAAAATTGGCTTGTTTATCACATAGAAGGATAATTCTAATTTTCATCAAAACATATATCAAATATATGTTACTATAACATACATTTGATTTAGTATCATAAACCATACATTATCATAGTTTTTTATTTACATTATTATAGTCTTTTTATTTACATTTTTATATTTTTTTTATTTACATTAACATAGTTTTTTATGATTTTTTTTTCGCATCCGACCTAGATATGGACCAAAAGGTCTCCTGTCGGCATGCTCCGCCTTTGAAATCCTTTGTAAAGCGATACCTCTGAAGCTTTCAACAAAGGATGTCACCTTTGACCGGATTTCTCTAATTAATTTTTCCAGAATGTGTAACGGCATCCAAATGACTTATTACCAATAGAAGCATTCAATCAGTTATCTCAAATTATCATGTAATGAAGAATATATATACGTAAGACATTTCTAGAACATTTTGAACAAAATTTTACTTATGATGAACTACGAAAAAGCTTACTGGAGTATCATGATGTAAATAGATCTGAATAAAGTAAATGGCAATATCGTTTATGTTAGGGCCAAATGACCGGAACTGTCTATATTGACCATCTTTATACATAATTCATACATACAATTACAAATGACTTGCAATACATCTTATCTCAATGATCCCATGATCACGACATGTATTGCACCAAACCAGTCTCAAAATTCCTCTAAAGGTCTCGACAGATAAGAAAGATAAGTGAAAGAGGTGTGGAAAGCAAAGGTGGAAGGAGTGAACATGAGGGAGGCGGCCAATGATGAGATGGATGGATGGGATAATGGGGGCATTGGGAAGGAGGGGAATGTCTGTTGAGGAAGAAAGGAAGATGACAGAAGATACTGTATGGGTGAATGGAAAATAGTTGTGTATGGTTGATACTGTAATGCATGGAAGGGAGTGGGTGGGGGACGGGGTGTGGGGGAGTGTGTATGAATGATATTTTGACGCAGTCAGAAGGTATTTCTCCCCGTCTTCTCTTTTTCTGTATTAGGGGACGGAGAGGAGGTTTAGCCGATCAAATGAAACGGCTTTGCTGTGGATGTACTGTATCTTGCTACATTCTTTCTGACCCAGGGGAGTGGGCGAGATGCAGGGATGACCCGTCATCTAGGAGTCAAGAAAAAGGGGAGGGAGGGGTGGTGGATGGGAGTGGAGTATGTGGGAATGATATGGGTGGGAGTGAATTGATACCTTTGATTTTGGCTACCTCCCTTGTAAGGGGAAAAAGCCGTTGGTATATGTATGATGATAATGATAATAATAACAGTAATAAGAACAGCAACGACTAAAATATTAATAATAATAATAATAATAATAATTATAATAATGATAATAATAGTAATAATAACAATGGTAATAATAACAAGAGTAATGAAAAGTAATAATGATGATAATGATAATAATAATGATAATAATAATAATAACGATAATAATTACAAAGATAATAATAATAGTAATAATGATAATAATAATAATAATAATAATAATAATAATAATAATAATAATAATAATGCTATTAATATTAATAACGGTAATAATAATGATAATAATAATAATATTAATAATAATAATAAAAAGAAAATCATAATATTAATAATAACAATAACAGTAGTAATAATTATTATAATGAATATGATAATGTTAATAATAATAACAATCTATATACTGATAAAATTCTGATAATCTTGTTTGTCATCATGCTTGCCTGCTTGAGACCGTCACCCAGCCAATCAGAAGAAGATATCTTGCGTCTTGCGCCAATCAGAAGAGATATGACGTCACAACTGAGGACCAGCAAATCAGAAGAAGAGATCAGAAGAGATATGACGTCACGACTGAGGACTAACCAATCAGAACAGACATGACATCATGACATCAGCTCTGTGGGTCCTAAGGAACCCCAGCTCTGAGCGCTTAACATCACGACTACTAATTTTCCAATTTGCCAATTTTTTAATTTCCAATTTTCCGATTACATATTTTCTGATCATTGATATTCAAAATTTTCATATTCATTATCTAAAAGGATAGCCAACTCCTGAATTAGCATCTATGAGGCATAATGAGTATATTAGAATATTCCAAGCAACGACGACATGACGACACAATCTTCTGCATTACATATTTTCTGAACATTAATATCTAAAATTTTCATATTCAGTATTCAAAAGTATAGTCAACTCCTGAATTAGCATCTATCAGGCATTTTGAGTTTATTCAAATATTACGAACCGTATGAATCATATGATGCGTAGTTTTCAAGGCAACGACGACATGACTTGACAATCTTCTGCATTTCACTTCTTATAACAAATCAAGTCATTGCCTTCGTCTACAGCTCTAAATTATACTCAATTTGATATAGAAACTTATTTTCCGTGATTTATACTTTACGTTGACTGTAACGGTGACATAGTATATCTAACATAAAGTTTATATTTAAAAACGTTGCTACTCGCTCAAGTCCCATGGGACTCCCTGAATGATAATGATAATGAGTGGGAGTGGGAGTGGGAGTGGGATGACGGGACGTGACATAACATAAGCATAATTAAGGAGGCTCTCCTTATTTAATTTCTTGAAAACGCCTGTATCCACTTTACTTTCCATCGAGAGAGCACGAGGACCACACACAACTCGTAAGTCTTCAGCTAATAGTAACCTGCTTTAAAAAGAGTAGCCATTTAAGATTCTATTTGACCCAATGGGTCACGGGTGGTCTAGTAATAAAAATAGAAATAATAATAACAATAATAAGAGATAATAATTTCAATAATAATGATAATAATAACTGTAGGTGCAAGGGAGATAAGACCGCCTGATGTCAACAAGAATTGAAGTGACAAGTGTATGACAATTCATGCGATTCCCCAACGCAATAAATTTTCTTCTTCATATATGATAAAGGCAAATTATATTATTCAGCTGAGGGTTTTTTTTTCTATTATTTTTTCTATAATTTCTATATATTTTCTATTAATTTTCTACTTGTTTATGTTGATATACATGATTTTCTTTACTTTTCTTTCATATATTTAATTTCTTTCTACTTTATTTCTTGTTTTTCTTATATTTTTATGATTTTTTCTTTATTCCAATTTCAATTTTTCTATATATATACATTTTATCATCATTATTGATGTTATAATTCTTTGTATTGGTTCTACCTGTTTAGTCGTATCAGTAAATGTTCTCATAAACACAATTTGGATATATTTTTCTTGCCATATATCCATATTGGTTATAACTATTTCTCCTGAAGTTTTTTGAATTCTGATTTTGACCATTTCTGGCACTTGGATT